>NW_015090831.1:3608741-3642580 GCF_001431845.1 Calidris pugnax | reverse complement strand
GATCTTGTCTAAAATACAGCTCAATAAGTGATGTCACAACAAATCAGAAACTAAGGCGTTTTGCTCTGCCAACAGTCCTACTTCTCCTCTGGAAGAAAAGCTTCAGAAATGCTGGCAATTTATTTTTTTTCCACTACAATGATATGAAAAGGATAAAACCCAGAAAACAGTGTTTACAAGCAGCTTAAAAACCCTTCTCCTGAGGTAGGCATTGTAAATTATAAGTACTTTGCTCTTAGTAACATGTCTATTGTATAGAAGTCCGAAAAAATATCTAGTAGTGTAGAATAAAATGGAGTCCAATTTTACTTGGAAATTAACTTTCAATGTTTATCCACGATATGTCCCACAGATGGGCTGCTTTATTTCTAAAACCTCAAAACTTAGTTCTGTGAGTTTTTGCAAGAAAACCATGTTGTGAAATCAATCTAAGAACACTGAATGTTTACTAAATACCAGAAAAATCTTTTTGCTTTAATCATTATCAGTTTCACCCTGCTTTATCTACATGACAAATGTTTCTTATCGAATGGCATTTCTCTCTAGATAGGCTTCCAAGATAGAAAACATACGAGGAACTTTTGGGAGGAAAGATGAGGGTTTTTTTTCCCCTCAGCTAAAGATTTCCAATTCTCTCATTTTGTTTCCTTAAATATTCTTTTCATCAAATGCAGACCTTGCAATACAGGCATACAAACTTGGTAAACAAAGAAGTTCTGAAACTCTGTTCAGCCAAGCTCTATTTTGTTTCATTTTCACCTCGGAAGAAGTCATTAAATGCTTCTTTATTCATAAAAGAAAATGTGGTTAAAAAGTCTGGAAAAAACCCATGGTGTGCCCCCAGCTGTTTTGATACCTATTTGAACGTCCTTCCCAAAGGTACCGTGCAGCTAAAAGTTTCCGGCTCCAAAGTTATTTAAATGAGCTGAGGAAGAAAATGCAGAATTTAATGAGGGAGAAACCTTACCACCTTCACAGCCAAGCACTTGGCTGCCTGAAGGGGAGGAAAAAAGTTGCTTCTGTGAACTTCTTTGCTAATTGTTCCATCCCACGTGGGGAAGGATGGTTGTGCAAGAGCTGCTGGTGATCTCCATTGGCCACCACACCCATCCCCTCCACTGGGGCAGGGTTCCTCCAGACCCGTGCCACACGTACCACCTGCTCAGCACCTTCTGCAACTGGGGTCTCCACCGCGTCCCCCACTTCTCTATTCAGAAACCTCCCACCCAATTTTACAGAGAAGAAACTAAGGTGTGGCGAAGGGCTGCTGGTTTGGTATTCCATATCTGGGATCTCAGCATGGACAGAAATTCATATTCTTAGCAGATCCACTGTTATTAACATTGACAGTTTTACATAATGCCTAACCTGACCTAAACCTCTACCGCTGCTTCTTATCTTCCGCAGCTTTTACACACAGAACAGAATATTCCTTAGCTCATTTTCTTTATCTATTTGACAACTACTTCGTCAAATGTAGACAAAGCGGATAGCTTGCTCTTTCCATCCTAATTTCCTATAGGCCTTTTAAGGAAGAAAAAGTTGATAACTTCTCTAAGTGCTCTTTTTTTTTTCCCTTAAGACACCTTTTTTCTTGATTCTGTTCTACTCAGCCCCATCTGCTCTGTGCAATGCCCCTCACTGGATGTCATCCCAGCTGAAGAGTATCCAGTGTTGAGTAAGTAGCAGGATTTCTTTGTACATCTTGGGAGCAATAATGCTACTTATACATAGAAGTCATAGAACGGTTTCAGTTGGAATGGACCTTAAAAGTCATTTAGTTCCAACCCCCCTGCCATGGGCAGGGACACCTCCCATTAGACCAGGTTGCTCAAAGCCACATCCAACATAGGGTGCTCGTTGAACACCTTCAGGGGTGGGGCATCCACAACTTCTCTGAGCAACTTGGGCCAGTGTCTCACTACTCTCAGAGTAACAAATTACTTCCTGAGATCTAACCTAAATCTAAACTCTTCCAATTTGAAGCCACTCCCCCTCATCCTGTCATACCAGGGTAGTATCTCCGCACTCGTGCAATGGGACAACATTGACTCATTTTTGACTTGTGGTTCACTACATGTTTTGGATATTTGTCACCAGTCTATTTGTTCAGGGCCACACCTTGGGTTTGTCCCTGTGCAATGCCCCTCACTGGATGTCATCCCAGCTGAAGAGTATCCAGTGTTGAGTAAGTAGCAGGATTTCTTTGTACATCTTGGGAGCAATAATGCTACTTATACATAGAAGTCATAGAACGGTTTCAGTTGGAATGGACCTTAAAAGTCATTTAGTTCCAGCCCCCCTGCCATGGGCAGGGACACCTCCCATTAGACCAGGTTGCTCAAAGCCACATCCAACATAGGGTGCTCGTTGAACACCTTCAGGGGTGGGGCATCCACAACTTCTCTGAGCAACTTGGGCCAGTGTCTCACTACTCTCAGAGTAACAAATTACTTCCTGAGATCTAACCTAAATCTAAACTCTTCCAATTTGAAGCCACTCCCCCTCATCCTGTCATACCAGGGTAGTATCTCCGCACTCGTGCAATGGGACAACATTGACTCATTTTTGACTTGTGGTTCACTACATGTTTTGGATATTTGTCACCAATCTATTTGTTCAGGGCCACACCTTGGTTTTGTCCCTGCTCAAAACTCATCCCACAAGGTCAAAACCTGTGAAGAGCAGTCTGCTGCTCAAAACTCATCCCACAAGGTCAAAACTTGTCAAGAGCAGTCTGTGATCAGTGAAGCTATGAAAGGGTGAGGAGAGTGACCTGTTGGTCCATGGAAACTTCACTGTTTTCCAAACTGTAAGATGGGACCAGTGAAGCAACACAAACTCTTACAAATCACTGCAGCTCTTCCAGAGCTCTGCTATAAAAGCACCTTCTTACTGTACCAGGTGTCTTTTTGACCCCTGCACTCTATGAATTATTTGACCAAAATATTCATCACACTGATAATTTAATCCATCATTAATTGGAAAAGTTGTGTTTACACACACACAAAAAAATAAATGCAATGAGCAACACCCATTTCTTTGCAGCACCGTGATCTTGATTTCTGTACTGTCCTGCAGTGACTTCTCTGATTAATGACTAGTGATTCCCCTCTGAAAATAACAGAAAAGGTGAAAACTACCCTAAAACAGACACGATGAAGTATTACAAAAGACGGATGAGTAGCTCTTCTCTGTGAATCTGATTCATTTCATCAACGCCACCAAGATACTGACAGATCACTACAGCACTCAGTTGTTCCACAGTCTGCTGGATCTAAGAAGGGAAACTCAAAAGCTCAACTCAAGCCCAGTGCTGGCACCATGAGGATTTCCTGATCTAGAATTGCCTTACTGATTTTCATGTAGCGGAGGCAGAAGAATATCAAAACACTTTTACTTTGTATGGACTTTCTCATCTCACAATATTTTGCTGGCGATTTTTTTTAAAAAATGCTCAGCTAGGCTGTGTGAATCAATACAAAACTTGGTACAAGCAGTAAAAAGCTCTGCAACTCTTACTGCTGCTCAAGTCAGAACAGATTTAGCAATGCTCTTTATGGGAGGAAGCCTCAAAAAAACCAGGTGGCCTTCCTATTTTCTGGTAGGAAAAGAACTACAAAAAGGAAGACTCAAAAAGTATATAACAAACACAGCTTTTTTACTTGGGTTTTGAATCACTGTGGATGTTGAATAATTGCCTGAGGAGCTTTTGGGATTTTTTTTTAATATAAAAGCCCTGTTAATTCAATATGCTGAGTAAGAAAATACTGTGTACAATACTGCTTCATTAAACACAATTCGCTAATTTCCTCAAATACTCAATCTACTATTACTAATGAAAACATGCACTAAGTAGCAAAAAGCCTAGTTTGAATATGTATATAATGAAATTCACCTCTTGGGATATTGCAAGGACAAAGCAATCTCATGTCTTTTTTAATCCTATGGCTACAATTACCTCCCAATCATTTCCTCTGCCTTCCCACTACCTCCATTGTCTTCCCAGACTAAACAGCCTATTTTGTTTGTGTGAGGAAAATCTTTGATTTATTTATGAACAGGGAAACTGGGAACTGTTCTCATCTTGGCTGAATTGAGTATTTCACTTTAATTAATAATAACCATATAATAACTTCTAATATTTCCCTTGGAGTATTGTTGTAATATGTGAAAAGTTGTTCTGTGGTTGTTGTGTGGCTCTTCGTAGCACAGGAAAGGAAAAATCACCTCTCCTGTGTTCATCTCTCTCTATCTTTTCATATCCATCCTCTAGGTAGGACCAAAACACAAAATCTCATACCAAAATAAGGTAAGAAGATGTTAAAACATACCACTTTTGGCCTTGCAGGATTTGTTATCAGGCTGAAGGACATAACCCTCCACACAGCTGCAAGTGTACGATCCATCTGTATTTATACACGTCTGGCTACAGCTTCCGTACATGTTGCATTCATTCACATCTAAAGGGACATTAACAAGATGTTGTTTAAGGATTAGGAAAAAAAATAATTAAAAAAATTCAACAATAAATCAGAATTCTACCAGAAAAGTTTAAGTCGTTAAGTCATTATCGTACAACACTATGTTTTCCTTTTCTCAAGCCATGACCTTATCACAGACGTTGCCTGTTGAAATTGCTCCAGTAATCAAACAGGAAGCTGGGAGTTTTCAAGTTTAATAGCTATTAAATTTGAAAGATGAAACATTTGTTCAAGTAGTACCCGATGTCTACAGCATGTTAGGGAGAGATTTGGGTCCTTGTTAGTACTAGAGACCACTAGTTATCGGGGTTGATGAATGAAGCAACGTTTCAAGACAGGAAATAATTGATTATCCTTCTCAACCTATTTATGCTGGCAATGTCTTATAGTTCCTTAAATGAACTGTCACAACTTCTACATTAAACCATCATCCAATACATCAAAACCTACATATTTCTCTAATAAATATAAAGAACAATTTTCTCAACTAGGGTATATAGGCATAATACCATAAAATCAAGATATGCTATTTAACAGTGGTTGAGGGTTTAAGTAATAAATTGACATTTTTAAAAACCGCTGTTGAAATTATTTCCTTAGATATATTTTCAATCAGAAAACATGACAGACATAGAGCCAAAGAACTTATAATAAATTATATTTATGTAGAATCTGGCTTAGCACTATTACTTGGAGAGAGGAGTGATTGGTAGTGAGCACATACATAAGGCAACACAACTCCAATCTGCTTATAAAAAGAGAAAAAATAAAACAAGAAACAAATACCTGGATAGAGAATTAAGAAGTCATATATTTCAGAAATGGAAAAGAACAGCAATTTCACTCTACAATTAATTATGCCGAAATAACATTCCCAGCTAAGTTGTATGATCTGGGAGTGTTCATTTATCAAATTCTAATCTAGGTGTGACTTTATGGGCATGAGGCGAAATGCTACAAGTTTTCCAGGGTCTCCTGGTAGTGAGCTCTGGAGAGCAGCTCGCACAAATGAGCTGTAAACTCATCTGAGCAGCAGGAAACACTGCCCACCTCCTCTGGTCTGGCTGGGGATGCTTTCCTCCCAGGAACTTCAGAAGAGCTACCAGTGGGGCAACAAAGAGGAGGCCCCAACTCTCATTTCAGAGGGGAATTATTTCCCCCTTTCTACTCCACAAGCCTGTGCTCACCCCTGAGGAACACCTTTGAATGGGCAAGGACTTCTTAACTCTGAGAGCCGTGAGACACTGGAACAGGTTGCCCAGAGAAGTTGTGGATGTCCCATCCCTGGAGGGGTTCAAGGCCAGGTTGGATGGGGTTTTGAGCAACCTGGTCTGGTGGGAGGTGTCCCTGCCCATGGCAGGGGGGTTGGAACTTGATGATCTTTAAGGTTCCTTCCAACCCAACCCATTCTATGATTCTATGAAGCAGCTCTATGTTTACCAGCCCAACCCCAGCTTTCTGCCCCCAACAGCCCTCAGGGCCCGATGAGGATACCCAGGTGTTAACGTCACAGCCTGTTTCTTGCCTACCTGTGCAGCTCCTTCCATCGCCGCTCGTTTCATATCCGTCTCCGCAGTAACACCTGGTGCCATTCCTGGTAATGGCACATTTGTACTGGCAATTCATCTGTTGGCATTTGGGTAGCAATTCTGTAAACAAAATTAATTAGAGCAAAATGTTACTAAATATTTTTATTATTCCTAAATCGCAAGCTTTAAAAACTTTTTTATATATATGTAAGTGCATTCTCCAGAAGGGAACCACCATTTATGTTACCTGGTTTTGGAAATATACTTATGACACATAATACATTGCAAAATGCTTGCTTTGAAAACTGCATTTCAGCAAGTTAATAAATAGAAATCAGCATTTTATTTCTATCAAAAGTTGTTTACAAGTTTATTGCCGAGGTGCACTGTTGCTCTGCTTAGGCATCCATTTTTTGCACATCAGTCATTTTCAGTCAAAGCAATGATTTGGAAAAAAAAAAACCAAACCAACCCACCGAGTTTATTGCCGAGGTGCACTGTTGCTCTGCTTAGGCATCCATTTTTTGCACATCAGTCATTTTCAGTCAAAGCAATGATATGGAAAAAAAAACCAAACCAACCCACCACAGCTCAAAGAGTTAGATTAGAGTTACAAAAACCAGCCAAGGTTATGAGAAAGGTTTAAATATCTATGTCTTTCCTATTCCTCATATCAATTGATTTTCTATCTTTTTAAAGCTTGTTTTGATTTACTGATACACATATCACCTTCACAGCAATCAATGGGAACATATTCTGGTTCAATAATTTAACGGTGGACATGTAATGTTGAATAAACAGTGGACATTATGTCATTATTGCTAAAGTTCTTCATAGGATCTACTGCTTAAATACATACCAGCAGCACAAGGTATGACACTAATAACCAGAGGAAATACTGTAGAAATATAGACTGTATTGATTTCCAGCATGAAACAGCATGAAAACAAACCAAAAAACCTCAAACACTTCTCGACCCCAAGATGTATGATGTGTATCGATAATTTTGCTGATCAAAAAAATAGCATTTTAACAAGCAACAACATTTTTCCTCCAGGAAAATAAGAACAGGATGGACGAAAACAGCTTAAAGTGTTGATTTGGTGATATTTTTCAGACCTATAAGCAGATGGATCAGAAAATAACCTGCAAATGGACAGAGAATCGTTCTGTTCCAGGGCTGGCTGAAAGCAATGGGGTGTGTCCTAACAAAAAAAGAGAAATCTGTATTTTAATATGTGGGTAGTTTTAATCTGTCTGATCATTATTCATCAGGTTCTACTTGGGAGTAGAATGAAAATGAATATGAAGAAGAGTCTGCACCAGCATCTGAGCCCTGGAGCTCCCATTCTGGAACTTCTGCCTGTGTCAAAATAAAGCTGAAATTATGGGAGAAAAGTGGATGTGGCAGGCACTCAAACTTACTACTTACTATAATGCAACTATTCTAGAAACAGAGAGCCTTCACACAATTACCACAGGTAATTCCGTAATCCACGCAATCCACTGACTGACTAGAGGCTGATAAAGCCCCCTCTCTAAATCTGCCCCTTTTCCAAGTGGTTTGTGGGTTATTTCTCTGCCTTTTTGTGCCCTTGTGAATAGGAAGAGAATCCATTTATTGGTTGTGGTTTGTTTTGTTGTTTGTTTGGGGTTTTTTTTCCCTTAGTCTGGTGCTTAGATCCATTACACCTTTCCAAGGCAAGTCCCATAGAGAATGTAAACCAGGAAACCTCCCTAAAGGTGCCCTAAAATGGGGCTGCGCGCCGAGGTGCAGAGCTGGGACCCAGGCTGATCAGGTGGTATCTGTTTATTTAATATTTCTATCTGAACAAAATCAACATATACATTTCAGTTTCTAAGCAAACACGGATCAACCATCCTTTACAACCTATAATTTTCTTCCTCAAATATTTGCCTGGTGCTGCACAGCCAGGAGCTTTCACCGGATGATGAGTATTTGACTCACAACTGGGACTTGGCTCTTTTGCTCTCTTTCTATAATGGATGCAGCCAGCCAGAAGCTCAAACCAGAACAGTAGGACCCACACACAGCCAGCAAAGGCTGCTGGAGACCAGCAACAATAAATTGGCAAGTGGAATCCATTAAGGGAAAATGAATAAATTAATAAAAACAGTCTATCTGCCCTCATTTTTCACAAAACCTGTAATTTCATTGATTTTAAATCATTGCACTATCATGTGGGTGGCTTTTAACAACAAAAAGGGTTGCATTTTCCTTACAGTCAGCAGAACTGAAGCGCTGTGGATAGTCCATTTCTGCTAAAAATACTTCTTGTCACACATCTCAACCCTCATTCTTTCTGCCCTTCTTTATTTTTCACGCTGTCTCTCACAACTTCGTTGGTGTCCTCATCCCATCTGCTATGCTTTGAGAAAGGGCTTCTCTGAGGAGATATTCTACTAATATTGCCTTCTATTACACAAGTCCTTACAGAATCATAGAATCAATGGTTAGAGTTGGAAGGGACCTTAAAGATGATCAAGTTCAAATCACTTTGTTGTGAATATTGATCGATTAATGAATTAATTTCATTTTTTTCTCAAAATACATTTTTCATCATCCACTGGATCATGGAAAAACAAAATTTCCCCTTTCATTTTACCCAGCTATGCAAAGAAGCAACCTATCACTTGCCTCAAGTTTTAGACTAAAATTACTTTTACCAGTTTCCCCGGGGGACTGGTGGCCAGACACCCAGTTGGGAATCCTTCAAACACACCAGGCTTTCCCAAAAATCCGTTGAAGAAGCACTGTTGACGATCATACATTTCCGACTTCAGACTAACAAATCCCACCACCACCCCCGACACTAAATTATGCATCAGATTATTATAGCATTAATTTGCCTCCATTCACAGCTCCAGGGAAGAGCTTTCTTATTGCCTGGGTGAGAGCCACCTTCCTGCCCCAGAACGTTTTTTGCTCTGTTGCTGATCTGCTAAAGCTGCCAAGGGGATCCACAAGTGGGAAAGCACAAAATACAGCAACAACTTCAAGGGTAAGTAAATATATCCTCTATTTTACTAGTACTTTTGTTTTCTTCTTTTTAAGTCACTGATCCTGGAAAACCTTAGGGGGAAAAAATGGAGTTTATTGCCTCTGGAAATGAAGTATTGAAGGACATGCTATGGAAGACAGTGTATATATTTATGGTTTGGTCAGATTTGTAACAAGCTTCTCAGGAAGAGGTGAGGAGGCAAAGAAAAATCATGAAGCAGTGAACACTGATATCTGTAATGCTCCAGATATGAAATTTAAAGAGATAAAAGCCAGGGACCCTCATTTCTTGTCTTTCCTACCTCGCTTTCAGATCAGAGTAAAATTCTGCACCCGCTTTGGTTTCCCTTCCTCAATGTGAATTGGTTTACAAAGCACACGGGCAGTGAAGAATGAGCATCACTGAGCTCTCCACTTTCATCACAACTCAGAATTTGTCAAAGCACGGTATTTCTGTTGCAAGATTTAAAGGAAGAAGCTGCACTGGGGGAAAGCAAAAGGACAGAGCTTTATAGCTCACAAGGAGACCCACAATTCAGGCCGTGGAGCTGCAGAGCAAGGCATGAGACTTAGAGGCTGATAAAGCCCCCTCTCTAAATCTGCCCCTTTTCCAAGTGGTTTGTGGGTTATTTCTCTGCCTTTTTGTGCCCTTGTGAATAGGAAGAGAATCCATTTATTGGTTGTGGTTTGTTTTGTTGTTTGTTTGGGGTTTTTTTTCCCTTAGTCTGGTGCTTAGATCCATTACACCTTTCCAAGGCAAGTCCCATAGAGAATGTAAACCAGGAAACCTCCCTAAAGGTGCCCTAAAATGGGGCTGCGCGCCGAGGTGCAGAGCTGGGACCCAGGCTGATCAGGTGGTATCTGTTTATTTAATATTTCTATCTGAACAAAATCAACATATACATTTCAGTTTCTAAGCAAACACGGATCAACCATCCTTTACAACCTATAATTTTCTTCCTCAAATATTTGCCTGGTGCTGCACAGCCAGGAGCTTTCACCGGATGATGAGTATTTGACTCACAACTGGGACTTGGCTCTTTTGCTCTCTTTCTATAATGGATGCAGCCAGCCAGAAGCTCAAACCAGAACAGTAGGACCCACACACAGCCAGCAAAGGCTGCTGGAGACCAGCAACAATAAATTGGCAAGTGGAATCCATTAAGGGAAAATGAATAAATTAATAAAAACAGTCTATCTGCCCTCATTTTTCACAAAACCTGTAATTTCATTGATTTTAAATCATTGCACTATCATGTGGGTGGCTTTTAACAACAAAAAGGGTTGCATTTTCCTTACAGTCAGCAGAACTGAAGCGCTGTGGATAGTCCATTTCTGCTAAAAATACTTCTTGTCACACATCTCAACCCTCATTCTTTCTGCCCTTCATTATTTTTCACGCTGTCTCTCACAACTTCGTTGGTGTCCTCATCCCATCTGCTATGCTTTGAGAAAGGGCTTCTCTGAGGAGATATTCTACTAATATTGCCTTCTATTACACAAGTCCTTACAGAATCATAGAATCAATGGTTAGAGTTGGAAGGGACCTTAAAGATGATCAAGTTCAAATCACTTTGTTGTGAATATTGATCGCCTTCTATTACACAAGTCCTTATAGAATCATAGAATCATAGAATGGATAGAGTTGGAAGGGACCTTAAAGATCATCGAGTTCAAATCACTTTGTTGTAAATATTGATCAGCATTAATTTGCCTCCATTCACAGCTCCAGGGAAGAGCTTTCTTATTGCCTGGGTGAGAGCCACCTTCCTGCCCCAGAATGTTTTTGCTCTGTTGCTGATCTGCTAAAGCTGCCAAGGGGATCCACAAGTGGGAAAGCACAAAATACAGCAACAACTTCAAGGGTAAGTAAATATATCCTCTATTTCACTAGTTCTTTTGTTTTCTTCATTTTAAGTCACTGATCCTGGAAAACCGTTGGGGGAAAAAATGGAGTTTATTGCCTCTGGAAATGAAGTATTGAAGGACATGCTATGGAAGACAGTGTATATATTTATGGTTTGGTCAGATTTGTAACAAGCTTCTCAGGAAGAGGTGAGGAGGCAAAGAAAAATCATGAAGCAGTGAACACTGATATCTGTAATGCTCCAGATATGAAATTTAAAGAGATAAAAGCCAGGGACCCTCATTTCTTGTCTTTCCTACCTCGCTTTCAGATCAGAGTAAAATTCTGCACCCGCTTTGGTTTCCCTTCCTCAATGTGAATTGGTTTACAAAGCACACGGGCAGTGAAGAATGAGCATCACTGAGCTCTCCACTTTCATCACAACTCAGAATTTGTCAAAGCACGGTATTTCTGTTGCAAGATTTAAAGGAAGAAGCTGCACTGGGGGAAAGCAAAAGGACAGAGCTTTATAGCTCACAAGGAGGCCCACAATTCAGGCCGTGGAGCTGCAGAGCAAGGCATGAGACTCGCAGAAAGAGCGGGTAGCAGAAGTCATTGTCAGTGCCTTTAGGATGATCTATTTTCTCCGAGTCCAGGGAGTACTGACAATTCATCCAGCTCTGATTTAGGTCATTTTGTTCAGTGTTTTCTATCTGCCACTGGAGACATGAAGGGCAGCATTTTTTTTCTTCCCTACATCCCCATGAACCAGACTCTAAAGCTGTGCTCCAGCTCTACCACAAAAGCCACCCAGCTTTCTCAAAGCCACCCACGTCAATCTTCTGCTTCCTGACTCCCACATTTCTCTGATTCCCAGGTATCTGGTCCCATGGGAGAGCAGTCAATCAGGCAAAGATGCTGCTGATCTCATCTCCCCTAAAGTAATATACCTTTGACAATGACTCAGAGGAGCTGTAAGCTTCTTGGACAAACTGCTCCCACAGGACTTCATAGTCATAAAATCCTGGCTTTCATATATCTTCATATATTCTTTCTGCGTTCAAGGAAATACACTGCTTATCATAGTTCATCCAAGATGAATGATATAAGGAACTATCATATCTTGAATGGCTTTTTAATGAAAGGATTAACCAATTGATCTGACTCTCCTTTTTGTCAGTTCCTCCTAAGCTACACATGAGGTTCACAATTGGTTCACACCAGGTTCTCAAGCTCAGATGTCTTGGCTGTTTCATTTAACAAGAAAAGCAGTTCCCTTGCAGTTTCTTAATACTGCAAACTTTATTGGCTCTTGGGGATTGTTCAGCAATAGAGTAGATTTACAAAGGTACCTCAGTTAGCTTTGCCTTTCCTGAGAGAATGAAAGAGGACTAGATTCACACCCAGCGAAATGCATTTAGATGCTGATTCACACCCGGCAAAATGCATTTAGATGCCTTTATTTTTGAGCCACTTGGATGATAATAAGACCTTTTGGTTGTAGTGGGTTCCCAATTATGTTTCCTAAGTACATCTATACTATATAAATCCTGTACTGCTCTTTGTGCAGTGACAATATATACCGGGCAGTATAGACATCATTACAGTACTCTGTAAATTAACATTTAACGATTACAATATGTTGATAAACATCAATGATACAGAGCTAGAGGAAGTAAAAGAAATTGGCTGAAGTTTAATAGTTCAAAGTGCCAGATAATACACTTAGGGAATAATAGCAGAGCTTCTGCTGTCAGTTTGGGACTTCACTATTTGAAACAACAAAGGATCCTTGTCAGAGCTCATCAGGGAATGGCCATGAGCTACCAGTGCAACATGGCCTGGGTAAAAGGGAAAGGCATCACTGAGAGCACTGGGATAAGCATTTCCCATGGAGAAAATGTTGGTACTAAGGCCCAGGATGCTCACGAGTCTCTTTTCTTCCAGGGTGCAGCTGTCTGGGGCTGTGCCCACCCCAATGGATACCCGGAGAATCGACTCAGATTTGAGCAGGAATCATAGAATCATAGAATCATAGAATTGCCCAGGCCGGAAGGGACCTCCAAAGGTCATCTAGTCCGACCTCCCCGCAGTCAGCAGGGACACCCCCAACTAGACCAGGTTGCCCAGGGCCTCATCGAGCCTCTCCTTGAATATCTCCAGGGAAGGGGCCTCAACCACCTCCCTGGGCAACCTGTTCCAGTGCTCTACTACCCTCACAGTGAAGAACCCTCTCCTAATCTCCAATCTAAATCTGTTCCCCTCCAGCTTGAAGCCATTGCCCCTCGTCCTGTCACTGCAGGCCTTTCTAAACAGGCTCTCCCCAGCCTTCCTGTAGGCTCCCTTCAGGTACTGGAAGGCTGCTATTAGGTCTCCCCGGAGCCTCCTCTTCTCCAGGCTGAACAACCCCAGCTCCCTCAGCCTGTCCTCGTAGCAGAGGTGCTCCATCTCCCTGATCATCCTTGTGGCCCTCCTCTGGACCCTCTCCATCAGGTCCATGTCCTTCTTATATTGAGGGCTCCAGACCTGCACACAATACTCAGGATCAGAGAACGTTCCTCAGGGATCAGCAGGGGAACAGAGAGCTGCAATCTGAGGGGAGACTACAACTTTTTGTGTTGATTGGTGCCAGGAGACAAAAATGAAGTGGAATTACGACTGCTATCTATGAATATATCAGAGGATCAACAGTGAGGAAAGAGACAATTTAAGCTAAAGGGCTATTGGCAGAAGTACAAATGAGTATAAATTGCCCATTAATAAATTCTGGCTGAAAATGAGAAGGTTCTTAGCTATTACCGTAATCAGGTTCTGGAACTCCTCTTTGAATGGGAACAGCAGGGACAGAAAATAAATAAATGCTTTTGACATGGATCATGATAGATTCATGAAAGAAAGCATATGGAAAGGCCCCTGAAATACCAGAAACTGTGTTGTGTGACCCAGGAGGTTCCTTCTACTACTGTATTCCTCAAGCAATGCACTATCTTATGCTAAAACATCATTTTTCATTACGGAACCAAGATTAATCCTTTTTTCCTTGTCTCTGGAACATACCCAGAGGAAAACTTAGGGGAGCCTGTTACTGCATTAGTCTTCTAATTGCACTCCATACATATTCTTATTTCTCTTAAATATTTGTATTCTTTTTGGCAGCTTTGAGCTTCATGAATTTACTTGATATTATCAGTGTGTTATTCATTTTTTGTGATTCAATATTCATACACTGATGTCTAGACTTCTTATCACACATATGCTGTAAGCCTTATTTTTCTTTTCTAGTTCATTTTCCGAGGTTTTGAAGTACAATTCTTTTACAGATTAGACTCTTTCATGTAATCTACCCTAAGTTTTTTGTTTGCTTGTTATTGTTGATTTTATATGCACAATATAAAGCTCTACGGTTTGCTTCTCTGACAGAAAAGGGTAGCTTGATTGATAGAACTCAATTGCTGGATTGAAATAATGCGGTATGTTTTTATCTCACATTTGTTGGTCATTTTATTAGTTTTGACTATAGTACCATTAAACAAAAAATTACAAAAAAGTAATCATCTTTGTCACACACCTCAGCCCATAAATCTCTTACAGTAGATGTACCACTGAAAAAGAGATATGGAAAGAGATATGGCACCACGCAGGTCACTGCTGCTTCCCGACTCGTGGGCAGGAGCCTTGGGAAAACACAGAATTAAAGTTGTTTTTTTTTTTTTTCCTAGTTGCTAAAATAAAAGAAAAATTAGCTAAAAGTTAGATGCCTTAAAACCTGAGATATTTACGGTTAGGGTATGCAAGCCGGGCTGCAGCTGCCTGGCCCCAGAGATCCATTAGGCAGTTTGGGATTTCTATATAATCACAGAGAAGGTAACAATCACCCAGAATGACAACTGGAAACCCTGCTTCCCGAGCTGCCTACAGCAAGTTAAAGCCCATTGTAAGTCCTGGGTGTAACTGCAATCCTTTTCCTTCATAGAGCTTAGATGGCTAAGCCTGGTCTGCTGGTAGGTAACTCCCATTTGCTTAAACTCCACAGTGCAAAATCTCTTCCTAAGGCCAGAGTGTTACTGTAATACATCCAGGACATAAGCAGAGAAATGATGCTTGAGAATGGTGCTTTGTCCTGGGTACCAGGCTGCTCCTGAATTTTCTTCCATAAAATAGTTACAGGACAAAACATGTTAACATATTGCTGTATTTCCACCCTTTGCCATTACTGCAATCATCAGGCAAGAGAGTCATACTCTAATGTGCATTCTCTGAGCCCACAAAACTCCTTTTTTCCTAACAGTATGGATTCAACACGAGAGCAACTTATATTGTGTAAGACACAGTGACTGGTGCATCCCTGGGGGAATGGCTGACGGGGTGTGAGGAGTGAATACAGAATCACAGAATCACAGAATGATATGGGGCTGGGAGGGACCTCTGGAGATCATCTAGTCCAACCTCCCTGCCAGAGCAGATCCACCTAGAGCAGGCTGGACAGGATGGCATCCAGGCGGGTTTTGAATGTCTCCAGAAATAGAGACTCCACCACCTCTCTGGGCAGCCTCTTCCAGGGCTCTGCCACCCTCAAAGCAATTAAATTCCTCCTCATGTTTAGATGGAACTTCCTTTGTTCAAATTTGTGCCCATTTCCTCTTGTCCTGTTACTGGGCACCATTGAAACAAAACTGGACCCATTAGGGCCCTAAGGCTGAAGGCCAACCTGGGTAACTGGGTCCCACCTCCTAAGCCAGTGTTATAAAGACAAAGCTATCACGTAAAAGCTGAGCACCAGCCTTTTGCATATTAGTTATCATTTATAGGAAAAATTCATCTTAACTATACTGTATTAGAGCTCAACGCCCATCAGTAGGTGTCTCCACATTGGTCCAGAACACCAAGTGATGCAGAAAATCTTCCTTGAAATAGGGGAGGTGTCTGCTCAAGGTAAGGGCAGCTGAGCACGGTGGCACACATCGTACTTCATAAATTCTACCTGATGAATCTCAACCCTCTGTTGGATCTTTCCACACATCACTGTCTATGTGTTGGCAATCACCTGCTGAACAACTTAATGTATTATTTTAAATAGACATTGAAATGTATTTGTCTGTTTTATGATCACAGGAAAATTACACATCTTGTTTAATGCACTTGTCAGTCTGCTCAGAACCAGAGGTGTCTCACTGTGATTACTGTTCAGTGAAAATGGGCACGTCTTGCTGAGGAAGTTCAGGCTGATTGTGATTAACAAGATATCTTTTAAAAGACAGATTTCTTTTTTTTTTTTAATTTCCTTTTGTCATTTTGAACATAATGAAGTCAGAAATAAGAAAGAATGTTGCAGGAAGAACAAAGCTTAAATAAGCAAATCGCATCTTCAAAATCCATCTCCAGCCAGCACTCCTTTTCAGATGTATATCCATCTTCGTACCACTACCTAACAGTATCACCCTACCATGTTCACGGATAAATTTATTTTTCAAGGATGTACTATTGAAATGTCTTCCTGCCTAAATCTTGACCTACAATATTTGGCTGGGCTTCAAAACAATTTGTTTTATGCGGTGTTCTTCAACCATAGCATCACAAAACACTCGAAAATATGAGATCAGCAGGTAGTAAGAATGTAGTAAAATATTAGCGTCGCCAGTGGAAATGGCTCATTATTCTGACCTTTTGCTGTTTTAGTTCTACCCTGGCTGCCAGACACCAGCATAAGCATAAACTGAACAGAAGGTTCACATGGGAAAATTTAAACTGGGTAAGTGACTTCATGACTGAAGAGTCATTTATCTGGTTACTAATTTGGATACAAGATAGAGATTTAAAAGAATAGGTATCCTTCATATGAGACCTCACTTGTTTATTTAAATTTATGTAAACCAGATTCTAGCTTTTGATATTTTCAATGTATTGAATACATACTGAAGCAGGTGCACTGAGTTACAGAGAATCATCATTAAACTCACTTGTTTATTTAAATTTATGTAAACCAGTTTCTAGCTTTTTGATATTTTCAACGTATCGAATACATACTGAAGCAGGTGCACCGAGTTACAGAGAATCATCATTAAATTGTGTCTAACAAGATATGAAGCCTGAAAATACTGAACACGCTCATTAATAAACCAGAAGAGAAAGTAGTGAATAATAAAGTTTGTCACTGGTGATGGAGACTGGCGGAATGGATAAACTACAGAGAGGACCAACAATCAACAAGAGCAGACCACCTGGGCTGCTTCATAGTCCAGACCTTGCCATATAAAATGCATTTACAGAGTTAGCTCACTATTTCCTAGCCTTATAATTAAATCACATTTCAGGACCTGTGGAACGCTTGGAGAGAAAAACATGTAACTTGGTGGCAGGGGCAGAGCAGGCTCTGGTGTGAAAAAGCTTCAGTAACATTTTGGGGAGGTGGAGGATATTAGGACACCTCTCAAGGGGAGCTCTGGAAATCTAGATACAGTTGAGGAGTCTGTCCCTGATGAGGTAGTTTCCCTCTCCTGGGTTGTCCCTTTATTAAGACTCGTCCTTAATTAGTCACGTTCCAGAGGTATGAACCCTATTCACCTCCAACCAAAAAAATCTTCCTGGGATTTACATCTGAACATAAGAAAACACTTTTTCACTGTGAGGATGGCTGAACACAGGAATAGGTTGCCCAGAGAGGTTGTAGAGCCTCCATCCTTGGAAATATTCAAAACCTGACTGGACATGGTGCTGGGCAACTTGATATGGGTCATCTCCAGAGGTTCCTGCCAACCTCAGGGTTGTGGACCCTACAGGCTGTTCCTTCCTTGCAAAGACCCACTCCATCACTCCAACTTGCAGCAGCCTGAAATGTCCAGCAGGAAAAGGGTGCAATTAAATACCATCTGCAGAGGGCAGGTGGCAATGGGAGGAGAATAAGGTCAAGAGGGAGAGCTGGGGAAGAGCTTTCTCTTTCCTCTCTCTTCTCCTGGAGGCAAGACAGCGGTGGGAAGGCAGATGGGGCATCGCTTGCTCGCTGTGGAAGCTGCCGTCACCTCCCTATTCCACATCTCTTCTAACCCCCAACTTCCCTCCAGCAGTGAGTGCTGCCCAGAGCTGCTGGGACACAGGAGGCTGTTCATCCTTGCGCAGTAAAATCTCCATTTCTTCAGGCAAAGCATACAGCATGCCACCTGCAAGGCTTTTGCACTAGTCAGCTATCTACTTTGGCAATAAACAGAGCCAGCTCTTGTAGCTTAATTCAATAAAAAGCCAAGGCACAGACCAGGGAATAGGAAATGCAAGCTATATTCACTAAATGAAGGGAAAAAGGGATCGAAATGTCATAATTGATATGCAGACAAATATAAACTCCCATATGATGCTGTTTTATCCCATTGTATACTGTTGTAAGACTCTGTACAGTTAACCTTTGGGTGTGAAAAACCACACACAGGTGTGGAGCAGAAATACCAGACCGACAGGACAATACAGCACTCTCCTTGAGCCCTTGCATTAGTTGTTTTTTAAAACTGAAGGCAATTGGAAGGTCTGGACCCCACAGTGGGCTGCACGAGTGTTCCTCCTACTTCGGTGTGAGGTCAATCAAATTAAGTTACAGACTTCTGTCTGAAAAAGTAAAGTTATAAATTTTAGAAGAGGTAACACATTAGCTTTCTCTCTGATGAAAAAACATCTTCCACTTCAGCTTTTTAAATATCACTTACTTTGACTATCAAGTATTTCAATGACCTTGCTCACTCTCATATTTGTATACTCAGCCTTATTTCACATTCTGCTGCTGTTTTTTATTGTGCTTAAACATACCCTTGTTGAATCTTTGCAGCATTTATTTTTTAATAATGTTTTGTACTTTTGGCTTTTTTCATTTGTAAAATATAGATATGTATATGCAAACATACCTACATGTCAGTTACTTGGAACATTTACCGAATGCATTTTAAGAAGTAATCTCAGAAGTAATAATTCTAAGCAGTTTTTCAATACAACAACCTCCAACGAAAAACTACTGAGTCTCAGAGTGCTCTGGAAACATCAATTAATAATTGAAGCCCCACAGTGTTCTGCTGTAATAGTTTCCCGCTTCATAATTAGTGTCAGTTCACCAGTGATGCACATCTCTGTATACGATTCCACTGAGCTCATCAAGCCACTGGACAAGGACTTCTAAGTGGAAGAAGTGCAACTGTTACTGTAGTTTTATATACGTTTTTCCACCTCTATTTAATGGGAAGCCAGCGCACGGTATGTCATCATCACTGTTCAATGTCTCTCTTGAAACAGTCCCCTGTAGATGACTGAAACATCTAACTTTCTCAAGAAGAACAATTGTGTTAAAGTCCATCTACATTAAGTAATACCAAGTCCATATGAGTTTGTTGTATAGCATCGTATCACAGAAGAATTAAGAAACATCTTCCTTGTTAAAATGTGCTTCAGTACCAAAGCGTCTCTCTTGAAACAGTCCCCTGTAGATGACCGAAACATCTAACTTTCTCATGCAGATCTCCTCATTAAAGAACAATTGTGTTAAAGTCCATCTGCATTAAGTAAGACCAAGTCCATACGAATTTGTCGTATAGCATCATATCACAGAAGAATTAAGAAATATCTCCCTTGTTCAAATGTGCTTCATTACCAAAGTCATTGGTACTGACTATGTGATATTTACTGATATGTGGTATTTACAAGTGCTGCCTCTCACAAAGAGTCCCAGATTCAGGAGAAGGTGCACGCAAGGATGAGAGGACAATTAGTTGGCATTTCAATTCACTACTGCACGAAAATGGGATGGTAACATTGCCAGACTGACTCTTACATGAGAAAAGCAGGACCCAAAGGGCATTTCACACAAGCTTTAATAATATTGGGGAGTACTGTGCTAGTCACAAGTGCTCTGTGGAGCGTAGGAGCTGTCATGCATAGAAGCCCCTGGGCCACCTGACAGTGTAAAGCAAGGAAATTGTGTATTTTCAAATATTGATATACATCAAGTATCCACTGCAGTGGCCCAGTAAGTTCAGTTGATAATCGCCTTTGTGCCTCAAGCAGGTACAGCCTGGCAGTTGCAGTGCCATGTTCCCCTTAGGTGGCACACCAAGGTGTCTTGGTCTTCTTCAGGAATGACAGTTTGCAGAGAGAAATGACAAGTTTAGCCTCCCTCTTAGTTCCGGTGCCTCAACTGGAGCTGCAAATGTAACGGTGCAATAGAGCTGGGAAGAGTGCAGGAGTTTTAAAGCATTTCAGAGAGGCCAAAAGATTATTACTTTTCTTTTCCTGATACCAGAGAAAAAAAATAGCTAGCATCTTTATTTACTTTGCTCACTTCTCAGTTATGTGGAAAAACATAATTAAATCATTTTGAAATCATAAAAGACACCTATAATAGCTTTTTCCAACGTCCAATTTCATGCCTCTTCATGGAAGTACTACCTCAGAAATTGCTTCTCTTCATGAATACAACTTCACTTGACAGATAAAATCCTCAAAAAATTGCCGAGCAGAAACCTCAGGCTCACGAGGCAGCGCCTTCCTGGAAACTCAGCCAAGGACTTGGAATCAATTACATAAAGGGATTGAATAACAACGAATCCCAGAGAACCAAACGTGCGATTAAGTAACTGGACTGTTTTTACGTGCACAACTAAACCCAGAGAAGGATAAGAGAAAGGACTTTAAGCTAGAAGAGAATTAAAAAGTGTTAGGGAGGAAAACATATACTGGAGAAATAAAATTCTTATTCAACTGTTACTTTTTTTTTTTTTTCCTGGGAGACAGACATACATGCTTCTCAACCATGGCAGGGGCAAGAATAAGCAATACCTTTTTTCACAAGCAGCATTTGCAGCATCTGCCAGCTAGAGAGGCTGAATGTCTAAATGCTTCTCTGCAGCAAGCAGGGCTGGATGGCAAGTTGGCTTCTGGAGCGTGCTTCCCCCGTTGGAGGTGCACATTTCACATTTCAGGGAGGTGATTCTGCCCCTCTGCTCCGCTCTCGTGAGGCCCCCCTGGAGCACTGCCTCCAGCTCTGGAGTCCTCAACACAGGAAGGACATGGATCTGTTGGAACGGGTCCAGAGGAGGCCACAAGGATGATCAGAGGGCTGGAGCACCTCTCCTATGAAGACAAGGTGGGAGAGTTGGGCTTGTTCAGCCTGGAGAAGAGAAGGCTCCAGGGATACCTTATAATGGCCTTCCAGTACCTGAAGGGGGCTACAGGAGAGATGGGGAGGGACACGAGGGAGTGGAGTGATAGGATGAGGAGTAATAGTTTTAAACTGAAAGAGGGGAGATTTAGATTAGGTATCAGGGAGAAATTCTTTACTGTGAGGGTGGTGAGGCACTGGAACAAGTTGCCCAGAGAAGCTGTGGATGCCCCATCCCTGGAGGGGTTCAAGGTCAGGATGGATGGGGCTTGGAGCAACCTGGTCTGGTGGGAGGTGTCCCTGACTCAATGATCTTTAAGGTCCCTTCTAACTCTAACCATTCTATGGTTCTGTGATGACAAATGCCAGTCAGAGTTGTATATTCCTGCCAGTGTCTGGAAAGACAATTGCCAATTCTCAAAACACTGTGTCAAGTTGTTTTCCTAGCAGCTCACTTACTGACTGGAGTCTTGTCTCAGACGTGTATATTTGTGTGCATAAATGCAGATGGTTCAGAAAAGCTATAAAATATGAACCTATGAACCCCAAAGCCTAGAAAATCACTGGGATTCAAAGCTCTCTCCTGATGTCTGGGAGGAGATCGCACAGTTGTATGTTTGGTGATTTGTTGTCACCTCACTTTGCATCCAGCTTGGATTGCTTAGTGGTGACTTTTCTGGAAAAGCTAAATATACTTGGAGCACCAGCTGAAAACATGAAATCAGCCGTAACACTGGGAAGCGCGGTAACATTTGCTGCCATTTTACCATGACTCATCTTTCTTCATTGCTTTTCTTATATTTCACCCAGCTAACGAGACTTTAGCCTTTGGCAATGTGTAATTGATTCAGTGTTGCTGAGTTTGAAAGGAACAGAAGCACAAGAATTGCTCTTCATTCATTGCTTCATTTAGCTGTAAGTCAGAGATTTACCCAGGGCAGCACCTCTGCAGCTCAAAACTCTGCATTCTTAATGCCCACACGTGCTCTGGTCATAGGCATAAATAACACAGAGGTAAGCTTAATTTTTACTGAATATTTTCCTTTAGACAATGACATTTTTTTATTTTTCATTTTGAGTTCCCCCAGCTGTTGTTTCAGTATTTTTCTTCAAAGCACTTCCAAGCTTCTAGAGCCCAAAATAAAAGCCTTCCCTTAGCCCATCCTATAAATCAAACAACTGGTGAGGAGCCTACTCCAGTGATGAAGCTTTTCAGCCACCTGCAGCTTGTACTCTTAGGTAACAGTTCTATTTTTGTGTAGCTGGATGTACCTTTGCACGTATAGGAAAATAAAAATGCAGTTTTTCACAGGAGATATCATTGTCACATTTTATTAGTGAGGACAGTGTGAATAACTGTCATCCTCGCATCCTAACGCTTTAGCTTCATTCTCCAGGGCATAAGCAAAAAAGGCTGATAAATAAATTAATAGAACATGATGTAAAAATTCTCGGTGTCAATTTCTGCATGCCACAGCCTGAGATTATTCAAGGCTCAGCTGCAAAGGATAAGACTGAAAATGAGCAACTCAGGTGATGTGCTTTAGAGGTTAAACTCTACTACAAAGATCAGCCCTATTTCTAGTTACTGAGAATAAATAAGGAATTGCCATGGTATTTACACAAGGGATTCATGTATTATTTCAACATTTGGCTACTACATTCTGGCACATTAGAAGTTAACCTGGCTCTTCCCTGCTTTCTGGAGGGGTTAAAAAAAAAAACACCAAAAACAAAAGGGAAGGAAAAAAAGCATCTGTTTCTTTTTTCTCCAGTTTCTTTTTCTAAAGCTTCTGATTTTTTTTTGAGAACAGTCCAACTGCGCCAAGTGCTTGGCTCGAGACAATAAATATTGAGGCAGGTTTGGTGGGGATTACTGCTTCGCTCAAACTCTATTTTGATATATTCTCTCCACAAACTATAACAAAATTCTAGTATCTCTCAGTGAAGCTTTTCACAACTTCAAGTACAAACACAGGAGATGGATGTAACTCTGGTTGCTCTTGGCTCATTCCAAGTTTGGCAGAGAACCTGACCATTTTCTCATTAAAGAACTATTAGGCTCCAACTATGTAGGACTCAGTAAGCAGAGCCACCTACATCCAAATCAGGAATTAATAAATAAATGCATCACCTTACTTTATATTTGTAGCTACTTTTCGCATCACAAGAATGGATTTTTCAAGATTAGATTGCTCAGAAATAAAATTATTCAGTATAACATTAACATTATTGCAACACTATATTGTATGTAAGTGAATTACACTTATAGATAATAGTTCTAAATAGCTCTATGTAACAAATTGTTAATGTAAAAATATACTTAAAACACTGTTAAATATTTATATTAAAATATATATTTATAAATATATGTTAATATATATTCTATCATTAAACGGAATAAATACTGTATAATATATAGTTAACAGTATTTTTGAAGAAATACTGTATAATATATAGTTAACAGTATTTAACTGTATAATATATAGTTAACAGCCTTAGTTAGAGGGTTCTCCCATCTAAGATTATAATCGGAAGTTTCACATCAGAAGATAAACACTTTGTCATTTGGGAAAATGAAGAATAGATTCATTTACTTCTCTCTAAATGCTCCTTCCAGGAGACTGTTTCAAGCATGCTTTAATTTTGCATGTCATTTGAGGACTTTCATAAGGAGTAATATGGTTAATTTAGAGTAATATGACAATATGGAGTAATCAAATATGGTTTTGAAATTGGACAAAATGTCTCATTATCAATTTATTTTCTGTAGTCTCCCCCAGATGAAAGAACAAGAAGCAAACCTTTCTGCTGAACCAGCTTAGTTTGTTGGTACGTTCATTAGTTATGCAGTGAAAGAAATCTATAGCAGGTTTTATCGCCACCAAGAGTAACAAAACTGTTTTAGTGGAAGAGCTCTGTGGAGGCAGGAAGCCTCTTACAACTGTGGAACATCTTTAGTTGGGATTAGATGTCCTTTTTGCTTGACTTAGTAGCGGAACTTCTTAGAGGATGCTGAGACTTCAAAGGAGACTTTTTCTCCACAGAGATAAGCACTCCCATAATTTCTAGAAAATTCGATCATGTTAGGACTCTGAACAGCAATTACAAGAAATTCACAGTTAGAGAATCTTTTTTTTCCCCTTGAAAAGTAATATTAAAATAAAACCAGGATACAAGCATCTTGCCCACAGTATATTTATATTATTACTACCAGACTTGTGCCTGAAAAATTATACTGTTTACATATTGGTGAAAGCTCCATCCTTATGCACTTATGTGAAGAGACATGCACAAATGTATTTAAAAACACCAGCGAAACAAACTTAGTGGCTCTTAATGGCTCTTAATTACCTTCTTGCTACTCCCTGTTACTAGCCTAATGGCAAAGTGGTATACTCAAAGTTAAAGATGAGATTGGAGTAGCTAAGCAAAAAATAAAAATAAAAATGAAGTCCTTTATTTATTTAGTGACTTTTAATAAAAGCCATTAAGTACATGAATTTCAGTACCATCTGTACAGCAGAAAATCAGAATAGATGATTACTGTGAAAATAAAAAGGCAATTAAAGAGGGAATGATTTAAAATAGTGGCAGTATAATTTAATTTTTCATGAAGAAAACAGAAATTGAAACCTAAATTGGGAAAGCATTTTCAGCAGCAACTAGATATGTGTGTACAGTTCACCTTCACTTTTTCTAACAACCAGGACATAATAATTCTATTTAAATTTAGAAAAAGCCTTGCTTTATTTTCTAAAGCCTATCAGCACAAACTAAACTTTTGGGGTTGATTTCTTTTTTGGTATCATACAGAAAGTACTAGAGTTGATTGGTCCATCACTGCTGCCAGGTACCTGAAGGGGACGGTCCACAGCAACAGCAAAGCAGCATTTCTGTGCTTTCCCTCCTTGGCACAGAAGCCCAAAACACACACCAACATATGATACAGAACTTGTTACATATTATATTTCTATACTGATCTTTGAGAACATTATCTGGACCTCTCTTTTTCTGCATGTTTCAATAGATAGGCTTTGTCTTCAGCCCAGGATTGGAGATGGAGTCTGAGAACTTAAAAATACAACTCCTATCAGAGAGTCAGCTATTACTTGTTTTCAGCAGCAATCTGTTATCTGTCAAACAAGATAAAAACCAAAACTTCCAGTCCTGAGGGGTATGAATTTTTCTGAAGAAAATAATTATTCTCTTCTAACTAAATCCTTCATTTGATCTAGTTCCTAAATTAAGTAGTTGAATTTCAGAAGCACTGAGCATTTTTTAACTCCAGCTGCTAGAAGGAATTGACTCAATGGGAGCTATTGCCGGTCACCGTATCTCAGGAGAACATTTAATGTGTGCATCTAAATCTGAACTTAAGTGATTGATTAGGTACCATCCCTACAAACAAAACATAAGGTCTGCTGAAACAAGTGGAGTACCTGTTTAGTGTTCCTTTGCAGCCAGAATCACAGATATAAATTTCTGGGTCTTGTCCTTTCAGTCAGCAAGTCTTGCCCTCTCTTTTATATCTCCTAAGCTTTTAATTTTGCTGCATACTCCTCATTTTCTTTCCTACCAGTGCACTGCCGAAAGTTCTCTGAACACTGGACACAGAAGGGGAAGAAACTTTCCAACTGCCTCTAACAGACACAGTCTCTCAAACTAAAAAAATAATGTGCAATACCTACACAATTGTGAAAATAATTCTACAGTCACATTCAAAAGAAGAGAGGTTTCAGAAGACAAAAATGTAATATTTCACACCACTTTTAATTTCTTGTTTCTGTTAATGAGCTTAGAGAGCAAGTCAGAAGAAGAATCTTCTAGGTTGGAAGGGACCTTAAAGATCATCTTGTCCAACCGTCAACCTAACTTTGACAAAAATAGACACCCATGCAACAAACAAAAAGCAACACCATCACTAAACCGTATCTCCCAGCACTACATCAACCTGTCTTTTGAACACCTCCAGGGATGGTGCCTCAACCACCTCCCTGGGCAGCCCATTCCAATGGCTGATCTCCCCTCAGCCTTCTCTTCCATCAGCTTTCAGTGGCATTTGGCTTGAAGAAACTTTCACATTCCTGTCTAGGGGAGAATTTTTTCTTTTCCATATAAATTTCTGGGTGTTGTCCTTTCAGTCAGCAAGTCTTGTCCTCTCTTTGATATCTCCCAAGCTTTTAATTTTGCTGCATACTCCTCATTTTCTCTCCCACCAGTGCACTCCGAAAGTTCTCTATCGTGAACATGCTCAACAGTTCTCCAAAAAGCACTGTACTTCTCCCAAGGTGTTTACCTCTCCTCACAAAGGACAGTGGACACAGAAGGAGAAGACACTTTCCAACTGCCTCTAACAGACACAGACTCTCAAACTAAAAAAATAATATGCAATACCTACACAACTGTGAAAATAATTCTACAGTCGCATTCAAAAGAACAGAGGTTTCAGAAGACAAAAATGTGATATTTCGCACCACTTTTAATTTATTGTTTCTGTTAATGAGGTTAGAGAGCAAGTCAGAATAGATAATTCATTACTGAAAGCTCCTCGCTGTTACCTGACTATAAGTGTACTATAATTGAAGCTATTTACTATACATTAACTCCAGCATCCCTTTTTTTCCTTCATGCTTCAGTGACTACTGTGAGTGACCTTCCTCATGTCCAGCCATACCTGCTGCCAGCCTCCCTCAGGCAGCTCCAGCCATCACCTCCCCTCAAGGCAGGCTATCATCAGGTGGTTCCATCCTGTCATCATCTGGAGCATTCCAAAAGCACGGCATTTTCATGAACTTAACCAGATTTGTTTCTTTATGTAAGTGACAGCAACATTTCAGAGCAACAGGGAGGCAGGAACCACCATCTCCTGCACCAGTTCTTTCACAGCCCTTCCACACATTTCCCCCAAATTTTCACCAAACTCAGAAGGAGAAGGCAACTCCAGCAGCCGTCAGCGGTTGAACTTCACTTCAGAAGCAGCTTTGATGATTTTTTTGGTGTAACATTTCCATTTGTTTTAATTTTGCTGCATACTCCTCATTTTCTCTCCCACCAGTGCACTCCGAAAGTTCTCTATCGTGAACATGCTCAACAGTTCTCCAAAAAGCACTGTACTTCTCCCAAGGTGTTTACCTCTCCTCACAAAGGACAGTGGACACAGAAGGAGAAGACACTTTCCAACTGCCTCTAACAGACACAGACTCTCAAACTAAAAAAATAATATGCAATACCTACACAACTGTGAAAATAATTCTACAGTCGCATTCAAAAGAACAGAGGTTTCAGAAGACAAAAATGTGATATTTCGCACCACTTTTAATTTATTGTTTCTGTTAATGAGGTTAGAGAGCAAGTCAGAATAGATAATTCATTACTGAAAGCTCCTCGCTGTTACCTGACTATAAGTGTACTATAATTGAAGCTATTTACTATACATTAACTCCAGCATCCCTTTTTTTCCTTCATGCTTCAGTGACTACTGTGAGTGACCTTCCTCATGTCCAGCCATACCTGCTGCCAGCCTCCCTCAGGCAGCTCCAGCCATCACCTCCCCTCAAGGCAGGCTATCATCAGGTGGTTCCATCCTGTCATCATCTGGAGCATTCCAAAAGCACGGCATTTTCATGAACTTAACCAGATTTGTTTCTTTATGTAAGTGACAGCAACATTTCAGAGCAACAGGGAGGCAGGAACCACCATCTCCTGCACCAGTTCTTTCACAGCCCTTCCACACATTTCCCCCAAATTTTCACCAAACTCAGAAGGAGAAGGCAACTCCAGCAGCCGTCAGCGGTTGAACTTCACTTCAGAAGCAGCTTTGATGATTTTTTTGGTGTAACATTTCCATTTGTTTCAATATGAGAAAATTCATCCTCTGGATGGCATCAAGAAGTTTCCTACTCCAGTTCTGGCATTAACTTAATTCTTCAGCTTTGTCATTTCCCTTCTCTATACCTATTCTTTCCTTCTGTTTTTCCCCACAGTTAGTTATATACAAACCATCAACAGTTATATGTATGTAGTTATATACAAACTATCATCCAGGCATGAACTATTTTCAGAAACGTATGATAGGAACGAACTGATAACAGACATAAACATGAGAACAACACAGTAGATCACGAGATGAATCTACATTAAGAAGAAGATAGCAACAGAAGGTTGTTTGGTTGGGTTCTTTTTTTTTCTCTGCTGTATGTGTCTTTCTTTCAATATGAGAAAATTCATCCTCTGGATGGCATCAACAACTTTCCTACTCCAGTTCTGGCGTTAACTTAATTCTTCAGCTTTGTCATTTCCCTTCTCTATACCTATTCTTTCTTTCTGGTTTTCCCCATATACAAACCCATATATCCTATCATCCTATCATCCAGGCATGAACCATTTTCAGAAATGTATGATAGGAACCAACTGATAACAGACATAAACATGAGAACAACACAGTAGATCACGAGATGAATCTACATTAAGAAGAAGATAGCAACAGAGGGTTGTTTGGTTTTTGTTTTGTTTGTTTTTCTTTTTTCAGGAACCACCATCTCCTGCACCAGTTCTTTCACAGCCCTTCCACACATCTCCCCCAAATTTTCACCAAACTCAGAAGAAGGCAACTCCAGCAGCCGTCAGTGTTTGAACTTCACTTCAGAAGCAGTTTTGATGATTTTTTTGGTGTAACATTTCTATTTGCTGTATGTGTCTTTCTTTCAATATGAGAAAATTCATCCTCTGGATGGCATCAACAACTTTCCTACTCCAGTTCTGGCGTTAACTTAATTCTTCAGCTTTGTCATTTCCCTTCTCTATACCTATTCTTTCTTTCTGGTTTTCCCCATATACAAACCCATATATCCTATCATCCTATCATCCAGGCATGAACCATTTTCAGAAATGTATGATAGGAACCAACTGATAACAGACATAAACATGAGAACAACACAGTAGATCACGAGATGAATCTACATTAAGAAGAAGATAGCAACAGAAGGTTGTTTGGTTGGGTTCTTTTTTTTTCTCCCAGAATTAACTTAATTATTGCATAGCATGACTTTTATATTTGTAATAACACCTATAATATCAGGAAAAAATCTTCTGTATACCATAAAGGTATATTCTAATGACCTCAGTTACAAAATTATGCCATTTCCTTAGTCCTGTACTCCACTACATAGTGTAACTTAAGAACTATGGTACAACATATGGTGTGGTTGTACTGTGTGAAAACAGCAGTTCAAACACAGTTTCATTATATGAACATTTGAATATACATAAATTCATCCATCCATATTTAGCAGATACAGTTTCAGAACTCCTTTCCAAGCCTTACTACTTAATGCAAAGTCAGCCTTACATTTGCCTGACGTAACCTGCAACGCACATTGAAAACCAAAGCCACAACACAACCCAAACCAGTAGGCAGCCTGCATCCCAGCAGTCACAATCAGTTTCGAGTTATGTCCTTTAAGAAGCTGATAAATGGACATTATTATAAAGATGTCTATAAGAGAGGTCTATCAGAGGAACCCGAACTAAAATAAAGACTTCAAATACCATTAAAATTAATGAATTAGGTCAAGTCAGGTAATTCATCACCTGAGTGAATTGGAATCCAATCTGAGGCATCCTTTAAAAAAGACACATTCAAATGAGGTAGTGTGCACAGGGAAGTTCACAGCAGAGATAATCATAATTTAAATGAGAAAACGCCTGCATAGTTTTAGCAAAGTCTGTCAGGGATTCTGTGCAAAGGCGGCATGGTAAGCAAAAGCAAATTTTCACAAATTAATTTGACCTTGATGAAAGGCACGTATTTTTATCAATCAGACTTAACAAATATTGACTTTAGGCATTAACCAAAGACATACATAAACATCCAGGTTGTTAAAACAGTTGTCAAGTTCATTTTCCGTCTGAAATCACAGTTTGCTGATAAAGATCTAGCTGAACTTAAAACCCCCTTAAAAAAAAAACAACCCTGTATTGCCTCCTAAAGCAAGAGTTGGATGGATTAATCTTCTCTGCCTATCAACTGCTAAAAAAAACCAGATGTGTTGCACAAGTAGAGTGAAATCTAGAGCCAGAGTGCTGGCCAGGACAGACATTCCAATGAACCTGTATCAGTGTGAAATTATAACCACAATAAGCCCTGTGACTGTGGCCAGCAGCACCAGCCGGGGGACTGGGGGACAGTGGGAAAGGCACCACTTTTGCTTTTAACTACCATTTCTCACAAAGGTTTTACTTCCACTGGAAGGCCAGCCGAGCAGTGTGCTTCAGGGGTTGTGTTATGGGTCACCAAGTAGAGGACTTTCCTAAGAAAAGAGTAATACACCGTAAATATTTGATTACCAAAAATATGCAAGATGAAATGACACCTTAACGGTACTTTCTACTCTCCATGACACTTTAATGGTACTTTCTACTCTCCATTCTTAGTGGACTTCTGGCCCTTCCCAAAAGTGGACGTAAAAACTGGTGGAAAACAGTGCTGTCTTCTTTCAAGCCACTCCATGAGCAGTTGAATGAAAAGCCAACCATCACTTTGAGAAAAACAAGATTCCCAATACTGTTCCTGAGCGAAGCGTGCCCGCCAGCACTCCCTGCAAAGGTAGAAGATCTTTAGTGCCAAGCAGGGAAGGAGATCCAAGCTAATGCCGGGCATCCCTGCAGGAAAAGCTCCCCGCTTGCGAGCACGGAGAGCTGCAGAACTTCTCTCTCCTCCAAGATCAAAAACCTTCTCTGAACTGTCAGATTCCCTGAAAGAAGGAAAGAACAGGGACCATAGCAGCAGTCAGGCTTCAGCCAAGCACTTTCAAACACTCGGTAAGGTGAGTGCGAGATTAGATTTGAGGAGTACACAAAGGCTTTATTCTATACCACACTATTCAGACATCTATTTTGTGTCGTATCCAGCCTTCACCGAAGAAACACCTTGAGGCATTTCATGACTATGTTGACATTTCAATTACGCTGCATTTAAATAGATTTGCTTGTGCCGAGTCTTATTTCTTGCTAAAATACTTCCCACTCTAAATACAGATTCAAAGAGTTATTGACTAAGTCAAATCCTGACAGGGAACACACCAAGGAAGCAGCAAAGCAGAAAGTCACAGTATTTGCCTCCCCTTTTTAAAAATTCTTTCTATCTCTTTGTCTTTTTTCATCTGCTCCATGGCTGGAGGCTGTGCACAGAGAGCACCGCGACGGCAGAAGCAGAGCTCTGTGAGGAATCCTCCAAACGCCTTCAGCGTGAGGAAAGGCAAAAGAAGGTTTCTTTTCTCTGCAGCCTCCTAAGAACTGGCTGGAAAGAGAGCTGGAGATGAGCCTACCTGCTGGCCTGGCCAAGAAGGGTGCAGGCCAACACAAGGAACCCATGAACAGCCTAGAAATGAAGGGCTGTAAGTAAGTCGGGAGCCACTCCACCAACCCACTGCACAGACAATTTTTCCTCAAACGTTTATAGGAAGCGATAGCAGCAAAGAACTGGAAGATAAAAACTGCTTCCATAATTTAGCAGCCTCTCTGGTAATGACTGACTTCTCTCCGAGCCACGAATGTCACAGCCTTTGCCAGCAGAGCCTGCAGAGCTCCCCAAACCAGCCCGGATGCAGCCAGCCCACAGGAACCTGCAGCTTCCAAAAACATACAATGGCTTCATACTCTTCAAAAAAAACCCCAAAACTAAGACTCAGTTGAGTTTCATAAATGTCTCCTCTTCCGCCTATTCATGGCTAAAGAAAGGGAGAGGTGGCTAATTCCAAACTGTCATGGCGTAAAGGTTTACATTACCATTTTTCTAGCTCAGGCTGTGCATTTCTCTTGCTCTGGCTGTTCTGCAAGTGACAAATGTTACAGAGCCTGAATATTTTCCTACATGCATATTTAAGATTCGCACTAACTGCTGTTTATCCAAAGAAAGTAATGGCTTCGGATACTGTCGAAAAATATACCATAACATCGGTGAAGTTTTTACTGAATCTGGTTTTATGAGAAAGAATAAAACAAGTGTGCACAGCTATTCAGCAATATATACTGCTCACTTTTTTAATACACCTAGAAATATTTGAGGGAATGCGAAGGTGATCTCTAGAGAATATATCCAATACCCACTGTTACCCTTAAAATCCCATGCTGAAACATCATCGCCAAAAATAGCCTCCTAAAGGTGACACTTCTATGAACGATGGCACAAGTTGCAGCAAGAGCCACCTGAGTTTATAAGCCATATTTACAGTGCTACTACAATTTGCACCTTTATTTCATGTCTTCCTGTTTTGCATGAAGCTTTTTATTTTGGAGAATATTTTTAAGTACGTGCAGTTACGCAGGGGGCTTGCTTGAAAAATCTCATTATTAAGGGAATGTGAAATAGATCTACAAAACAGCATTTTTGATCCAAAAAAAAAAATAATATCTGGAAATCAACACACTGTTATTGCACAGCAAAAAATGTGCAAGGTAAAGAAAGAAGATTTTCCAACCAAAGATATCATTTAATAAAAGAAGCAAAAAAATGTAACCATTTTAAAAAAAAAAAAAAAAAAAAAAGAATCTGGAAATCAACAAACTGTTATTGCATAGCAAAAAATTTACAAGGTAAAGAAAGAAGATATTCCAACCAAAGATATTTAATAGAAGAAGCAAAAAAATGTAACCATTTCCCACACAGCATCCCACGAAGCAGGTAATAAACAGATGTTAGCACATCTGCTCGGGTATGGTCTTTCATCTGTATGTACGTTTTACAGGTAAAAAAATACATAGAACTATTTCAATATATCCTTACACACATCCCTCTTTGGATGATCAGTGCAGAAATGATTTCTCACCAGCTGCCTGCCATCCCCCAAACCATTCACACACCGACTGAAACATGGGAGAGAGCGAAAGCAGACTAGAACAAATCCTTCTGAAAATTCCCCGGAGGCTATGGGTGCTCAGCCTGGGCTGCTTATTTCAGCAGCTCAGCACAACGCCAAAACCTGCCCAGGAGAACCTGGCTGTGACAGGTCCCAGCTTCTGAGACCTTCTTCTGGCCCAGACACAGAGGTATCAGCAGATTAGTAAACTAACCTGAAGCCAGTTTAGAAACATTTTGTAAAATTCTCAACCCTATCACAAGACTTTATTGCAGCATCTCCTGAAAACAGGTTTTTCAGTGCAAGAACCATATGTTGCTGCACTGACTTTTACATTTCTTAGTACAGCTGAGGCTTCAGACTTGATTCAGATTTTGGGGTATCATATCTGGCTATCAGTAAGAAAGTAAAATCCTATGGATTAACTACATCAAGAATAATTATTATTATTCAGGCGACACAAAGGTTGTTATGGGACCTAGAAGTGAAGCTAATTTTAGGTCATATTGTCAACTGTAGTGAATAGCTTCTTTTATTTTATATTTTATTTTTATTCCACTTCCATTCAGTGTAATGTCTCTGCATTAGAACAATGTCTCATGCAGCCACAGGACTCAGATGAGCTGCAGGGTGTCAGCTACTGGGATAAGAAATATTTCCATAGTTTTACCGCACTGCTTCGTATTCATTTCACATACATGAGCATTACTATAAAACATGGGGAAAACAAACCTCACTCATTAAATTAATAAGAAAGGAGTTGTGTAAATGAAGAGTATCACCATATCCCACCCCCTACTCTTTTTGCATGGAGGGAAATACAATTTCTTAATAGCTTTTAGCACAAACAAGGAAAAATTACATTTCAAAATGAAGCTTGAAGAAAATACTGAAGAAACAGAAATTCTACCTTTCCTTCAAACACAATTTGCTGTATTAATAAAACGTAACTATGATCATTCTAGAAGTCGTCG
>NW_015090831.1:3566853-3608731 GCF_001431845.1 Calidris pugnax | reverse complement strand
CCCCCCCCCCAATATAGAGTTCTTTTGGGAACATTTATTAAAAATGTCAAACCTAGCAATTTTTTCTTTCTGCACTGATTTAAGTTTAGTGAAGTTAATAATGGCTACCTTTTGCAAAAAGACAATAATTTCTCAATGTAAGATTGAAGTAGGATTCATACATATCCTCTTGACTCTGATGTCAAAGCTGATTAAAATTAGAGATAATCAAATTCTTTGTTTTTGCCATGGTTGGTATAAAAATGAAATGCATGGATTGTTCTGAGGGGACCCAAACACCATAGTGATGAAGGGAGAAACATCCCACTGATTAAGCAAATGAATGTATCTTTATACTCTGCTGATATGCTAGATATTAAAATTACGTCTGCTCACTCTGAGGTTAATTTATGTGCTTCATATATTTGGGGATGTGGCGTCAACTACTCTCTGTCCCAAGGCGCACACAGGAGCAGACCACCACTTCCCCTTCACCAGTTTACTGAAGGACAGGTAAAGGACGTGTAAGGTTTGGAGAAGGTCTTCATTTTTAGCAAAGAGGCAAATATTCCTGTGGTTCTTCTCTCTCTGCAGAGCTCTTCTTGTCTCTAATAAGCGTAGCACGTTGTGTGATTGCTACACAGGTGTGAAAACAGGGATGGTGAAGAATGACATCCCTACTGCCGTTTGTTGCTGGGCTATTCTGACCCATTCTGTTGATAAGGGAGATCTTGGTTGGCCTCTAGGATTCACTCTACTATATTTAAACAAATTGCTAATCACTATAATAATATTGGCTCCTTGGAGTAAGGACGAAATGCAAAGGAAAGTCGATTTCCTTGTGAGAACGAGGCACTGTATCAAGCAGAGCTGCGCCAAAATTCAGACTTCATCTTTCAAAGGCAAAACCAGATCTTTATTTCAATACAAACGAGAACAAAACTGGGACTATACTCTGATGTAAGGACTACTAACAAGACTCCCAATTAAAATTATACCAGCAAAACCCAGCAACGCGTCAACCTGTAAGAAATCCAATTGTTCCGCAGACCCCGGCTGCCTACCAGGCTTAACTATCAGAAAAATACAACTACATCCAAAACTATTTCCAAAAATTCGTATGGAGAACTTTTAAGGGACCAGTGTTATTTTTACTGGCTTTTCACAATGTATAATGCTCTCTGAAGCGCCTTTATTAGTTCATTCAGGGTTTTAATAAATTGAGAGACCATACAGGATCAGAGATTTACTTTCTTTCAAGCAGTACCTCCAAAAACCCTTCCAATGTTCAGAAGTTCAAACCAAATGCTGACTATCACAGTGTGCTCTTCCTGACCTGAATATTTCAAATTCAGAGTTTCCTAATGAAAATCTCCCATCAAACATTTTTTATTGACAATGGTCTGCTCTTCAGAACAAAGAGAACTACACCTCGAGAATAAGAAATGTGTACCTGCAACCCTCCATATTTTATTGACTACAAAAGTTCTCTGACTTCATGCTAAAAAAAAAAAAAAAGAGAGAGAAAGAAAGCTGTGCCATTAAAATCATAGGAGAATCAAGACTGCACTAAGAGCCCATTATTGCTGCTAATGAGGCTGATACCGCTGCGTTGAGTTGCTCTTTTGCTACCGCTGCTCCAGGATTCAGGCAGTCTGACGAACTCGGATCCGCATTGTCAGACATCAAGAAGGCAGCGAGGGAAGGTCACAAAGTCTACGTAGCATTAGGCACATGGGTAAAGTCAGAAGAAGAAAAGGTTGTTTAGAAAATAGAGATTATGCAAATGCCTCGTCTTTTCCATTAGCAGAATTTCTCTCTGCCATAGGAGACTGCTGCTATTAAAAATCCTGAAGGCTCCCGTGCTCCACCCAGGTGGCTGCAGTATATTCCCACTTCCCCCAGCCACCACAACATAAGAGGAGGGTGACTTAAAGGAGGTTGCAGAGCAAAGTGTCACCGCTTGCCACGAGCAGCCTGAGATATGGCCCACACGGGCATCCACATCCCCGCGCTGCGCGCTGCCTCCAACTCAGCATAAAATCAGGCACTTTAAAATACCACAATCATAACTTCACATTTTCAGATGGTACCATTTGTTACAGGGTGGTTGTCTGCTGTGTATTTTATCTTCTGCATATGAAAAATTTATACTCGCTCTTGAAAACGTTTCTGAAAAATTCAAGGAACTCGCTATCAACTTGCTGTACGGAACAGCTCACATAAAAAATGTCTTCCTAGTGACAGTACCACATTAGTGCTCAGTGTCGGGGAGCAGGACTCCCAGAACCAGCAAATGAGAGACTTAACTCATGCACAAAGTCAATTAACCAAAGGAAGGCAGAATCACACGGGAAAGGCTACACTGAGCTCCATAGTCCTGTTTTCATCGAAGGAGTAAGACAGGAGGCACAACAGTCCAAGTATTTCTGTGTCAGGCAGGTCAGTGGGCTAATATAATGGACTACTGAACCATATGGATGATATAAATATGGCTATTTATGCCCAAAGCATGATTCAAAACTGAAAAATTTCCAGAAATGTATGAAATCCATATTTAGGATACTGATATCTCCCAGACTTTCAGTAATCACTTCACCTTTGGCTGTCTGTATTTTCCCTAATTTCATGGACACGTCCTATATACATTGATAAACAAGTACTTATTAGCTACATTGATTTAATTTAAGTTCAGGTGAAATTATTTAATTTCATTCTTCAAAGATGGAGAAAGCATACATAAAAGTTGGATATTGATACAAATCTGTGGAAAAGCAACTGAAAACTGGAAAAAAGTGAAGAGCAGAACACCAAAAATCCCAAGTGAAGAGACCCGGTAAGATGACAATTACAGCTGAAAAATAAAAAGCTAATGTATTTTCATGATCTCACATCTCTTACAAGAATGACCATATCCCTTTAATGAAATGACATTCAAAAAGCCCTTCAAGAAGAACAACTGGTAGCAGCTGCAATATTCTTTAGATTTTTAAAAAGAGAGAAGATGACCTGATTGAAAAATGCTGGTCAGCAACAATAGCTTTGTCCCATCTTTTTTTTTCTTTTTTATTTTTTTTTTTTCCAAAGGAGAGAAGTGCTCCCTGACTGAGAAAAGAGTGGGCAGAAAGCATGTTCTCCTAATCACTCTCAGGTAACAGGCCCCAGCTGAGCTCTACCAGGCAACAAGCTTTCTATTTTCTTTCAAAGAAAAGGAGGTAGACCTCATTTAGAGAATTCAGAAGTTGTGGTTTTTTTTTTTTTTCTTTTCCCTCCTCATGAATAGAAAAAGCTGAAAAATTGGCTGACTAATGCTGCAGAAGCTCTTCGCAGCCGTATTGGTTTTACTGTGCAAAATAAGGAGAACTCGGTACTTCTTCTGCGGCAAACAAACCAGTGTGGAAATCCATGGGCTCTTCCCAAACTGCCCAGCATTCCTAATTCCACAGAGAGTATGAATAAACCTGCATTTTTATCTGTTTAAAGCTGTTTGTAATGAACCATCAAAGTATGTCAGACCAGACGAGAGATACAGTTCAATCTTTATGTGAAATAATAAGATCTGCAAAGGGAAAAAGCAAGAAAAAAAGACAAAAAAAACCCACCAATGGTATAATTTGGGCTGGTTTCCCTTGACCCTGACAAGGAATGACACAGAACACAGAGCCTGGGGTTAATTTGGATTTCATAATTTAATGAATGGAGCCTGCCAGTCAGAGAGGAAATGTGTTAATAAAATCAGCTCAAGTACAAGGGGGGATTAGAATTCCTTTCTCTGCATGGGACTACGGTGGCAAAAGGCTATCGTTCAGAATATTAAAACTAAAAAGATGCTGATAAAACAGATTAGCATGTTGAGTAGCTGGTGCACAAACACGATAATCATTTCCACACTGAGCACAGAATCAATACAGCAAATTACTTCCAAATGCCTAACGGAGTGTTTTCAATGTCACCAAGGAAAGTTCTGTCTCATGTCTCAGTCTTTCCCTCTTGACAATGCAGCTCCCACTCACTTCCCTCGGTGACACTTGCTTCTAGCTCAGAACATCTCCTGCCTTGTCTTATGACATCCTGCTCTTCCCCTGCACAACTTCAAGTTTCACCCACCCTGTTGGATCCTCTCCATCCTCACGCTCTCTCAACACTAGGGGGACCAGCCGGGTTAGTTATTTCTTAGGTGGCTCCATCAAAAAAGAAAGAAAAAAAAAAAAAGAAAGAAAAATTGTGTCCAGAAGACTTTCTAATTCTAATTAGTTAACCATCTTCATGTTTCCATCAATTTAATAAAAAAATATCTGTGGCCACTTTCTATAGAAGACTTTCTAATTCTAATTAGTTAACCAACTTCATGTTTCTTAGTTTCCCACCATCAATTTAATAAAAAAAAAATCTGTGGCCAGTTTCTACCTGCTATCTCACCAGTTCCATAACTCAGTAATTCTCTCCTTCATAATTTTGTCTTCCACTAAATATTTTTTTCTTTTAACCTTCATGCTTTGTAGTTACTAACATAAATTCTTCTTGTTATTTTGACTTTCAATGACTCTTTTATTGTCGAGTTTTTTTGGCTACCACATCTTCTGAGTATTTAAAGAATTTCTATTATGCTTTTTCATAAATCTTCTTTTTAAACTGAATATGCTGCACTGGACAAACCTACAACTCCGTGTTCTGTGCTTCCCCAAGCAAACACTGCCAGAAAACAACAAGTAAAACTAATAAGAGTTGTAATAATTACAGGATTAATCTACTTTTAGTTTTGATTTGAACTAAATCAAAAAAGAATTAATGAGGTGAAGAAATCGAAGTGTTACATGAACAAAATCCACTCCAGTAAGACCAAGAAATAACAAAAAGAGATACTGAAACAGAATGAGAAGCTGAGTGGAAAACACCACTGAGTATCTATAAAAAGGAAAGGAAGCAGGAATGAATGATACCAGACTCAGTAAGACCTTAGAAAGCACCCAAAACTCCAGAGGCATCCGGAATGATGGACTCAAGACAGAAAAATGTAGCAGAAAGTGGGATTATGCTGTACTGTTCTTTTCAGGATCATGAATTATGTTCTGCTGTCTGTGTGCAGCCCTTTCCTTTAACATCCTCTGCTTCTTCATGATACATTTTTGTGGGCAATAATCTATATTTTTTTTTTCTGCTCCAACCCAGTTTTCATCTACTTCAAAATCTTTGCATCTGTGTAAATGGTGACACTTCTAAAATGTACTCTTATGTCTCCAGGGCATCCAAATGTGGAGCAGCCCCCAGCTCACCCAGTTCCCAGGGTAGCTGGAAGAGTCTGACAGTTCAGGGTTCCTCACTGTTTCATCTACTGAATGGTGGGTATTACTGTAAGGATATTTCTACTTGATTACACAAAATCTAACTGTGAAATATTTCTTCTTGATACAAGCAATTTTTTACATTGAAACAGTATGATTAGATTTAATCCCTGCATCTTTGGTGCTGAAAAGGGGGTCGTGGTACGTGGGCTTGGGTAAGGTACATACACTGTTCCTTAAATCCAACACTTCGATAGCAAAACTACCATGAACTTAATTAATCCTTAAATATAAAACCAAAACCCTTCACCTCTTTCCAAGCTATGCTTCAATACTTAATTGCAAACTATTTGCAACAACATATTACTTAACTAGAAGGAAAAAAAAAAGGAAAAAAACCCCAACGATATACAAATGTCTTTTTAGAAATTAGATATAATCTCTGCTAAAAATCTTTAAGAGCACTGGATAACTCTAAGGAACTCTCTTCATATAAACATATATTTTAACTTTTAAAGAATTTTTGTTCTCTTACATCTGAATCATGCTCTAAAATCTAAACATACGGTTTTGTGTGAGTAGCAAAGAAATCAGGAAAAAAATATACAGAAAAGCAATGTGAAGAACAACAGTATTTGCAGAAATAATGTAAGCTCTGTTATCTAGGTTTGAATATACTTTCTAAAGATGACTGCATTTGGTAAAAAAGCTTCAAAACCAGAGAAAACCTGTAAGTAAATGGAATATATTTGTCCAGCTCACTTATTAAAGTCAAAGTAGGACCAATAATGACCAACTGTCCTTCAGTTAAACCTCTAAGACTCTGCAGAACGAGTTCAAATTCTTTGGAGTGTGGAGGCAGATTCACACAGCAAATAGCTAGCCCAGAAAGCAATAGATGGTTAGCATTATTTCCCTTATTTGCTGTTGCTTTCTGTGGAGTCAGTTGAATGTGTGAGCACTGCTCATCTCTCCAGAGCACAGCCAGAGAGGTGGAGCGCGATGGCACCTTGTCCCATCAGAGCTGTGTCACCTCATTGTACCTGCCCATGGCTATGGATTCAAAAACCATCCTGTTAAAATTAAAATCACTCCCTGCATATATAACAAGCTGTGCGTGTTTGCTGGCTCACGTGCTCACCATCTTTCATGTTTTTTGATCTTCCAATTTTTTTTTTTAGCTTGTCCTTTGCTTGCTTAAACATCATTTAGTGAAATATATCTAGTATCACATTCTAAGAGCTACCCAGTACCACAGAATACTAATTAATGTTGAAGATACAATAGTGGTCCTGGCACAGGGCTAGAAATGAAGAAAGAAAGAGGCTGTTCCCTGGGGAGATCTAGTACACAAGTTGAATTCTAGTGTGAAAACTACTGTTTCAGTGACTCTTCAGACACTGACCACCAAGTGATTGGTGAATCAGTGTTAATTATTGCTATAAATCTACTTCTCTACAACTCTGTGCAATTCAATTTTTAAATCAGCAGTATAAAAAGTGTGATTTCCCAGCCAGCAGCTTGCCTCTGTTAGGAAGTTTGCAGGCTCCTGAGCTTTTACCACCACAGATTTTGAAGGTTCTGGATTGTAAACTCTCCCATGAGGAAAGGCAGACAGCTCGTGTATCTTCCAAACCAGCTGTAATTTCAATATTACCATGTAAGATTAGGTTTTGTTCTCTGTGGAAATGGAAAAACAGCATAAACCATTCACTTGCTGGTGTCAACTGGGATATTGTTACAGCCCTAAAAAAATGGGAAGCTGGAAAAGCCTATGGAAAATGCATGGAAATAAGAGGTTGAGGTAGAGGTTGATTGGGATTGGGAGAAAAAGAGATTTGGAGGACAGAAAGGACAACATGAATAGTCAGAAAAGGAGGCATTTAATATATATATGTAATGGCTGTGTACCCTATGGCGTACCGATACTTGCCCAAGTGCCTCTTGATGGCACGAGCATATCATAAAGAACGTGAAGAATCCTCCTAGGAATCTCCATTCTCGGGATTTTCAGGTTTGGGGACAGTTGAAATGCTCTGTACGACAGCTTTGTTCCTCTGGGAGCTGCGCAAAAGGAAAACCTTGAGAGAGCAGCAAATTGGCAGGGACAGGAGCTGGTGCTGAGCCCACCTGCGAAGCTACAGAAGTTGCATCATGCAAATTAAACGAAAAACCACAATTCCTACAGAGCGGCCCTTTTCTGTATCTTGGTGATGATTGTCACTCATCTTGATGAGAACTGTTATGCTCCTCGTTGCAAGCTGTTATTGTTTTTTCCCTGTGTATTTCAGGCATGCTGAATGCCAAGGCACTCACTGCCTCGCTACTGTTCTAAGGACCTTCCAACTTTCTGTTCTTCTCCCCATTACATTGTTTCTTCATTTACACAATTGGCTCTAGCCTAGACTCACGCCCTGTTTTTCTAAAGACTTGCTTAATTTTGACTAGGTCCCTTTTATGCAGAGTAAGATTTCTTTAAATACGAACGTTCATATTTCACACTTGATACATGAAATCCTGGAACAAATAAAAATACCCGCCGTACCCAAGACACAGAAGGTAGCACCATGTTGACCACACCTATAATTTCTATAATTGTACAAAATGTATGTTTTGATCCAGGGAAAACAGTACCTTTCAAGTCTAATTTTGAAAAAATTACAGGAGAATAAAACTAGCAAATATATTCCCAGATTATAGGAATATATAATTCTGTTTCTACTATTTGAAGAATTTGGAAACTAGTTTGTAAGATTTTAGAGCAGAAAATCAAAATGTTGTCTGCTGCACAGCTAACATCATGCAAACTTGCTGAGGGTACACTCATTCCCACTGTCCATGTCACTGACAAAGAGTTAAATAGTACTGGTTCCAGTACCGACCCCTGAGGAACACCATTCCTTGAAAAATAAAAATACCCGCCGTACCCAAGACACAGAAGGTAGCACCATGTTGACCACACCTATAATTTCTATAATTGTACAAAATGTATGTTTTGATCCAGGGAAAACAGTACCTTTCAAGTCTAATTTTGAAAAAATTACAGGAGAATAAAACTAGCAAATATATTCCCAGATTATAGGAATATATAATTCTGTTTCTACTATTTGAAGAATTTGGAAACTAGTTTGTAAGATTTTAGAGCAGAAAATCAAAATGTTGTCTGCTGCACAGCTAACATCATGCAAACTTGCTGAGGGTACACTCATTCCCACTGTCCATGTCACTGACAAAGAGTTAAATAGTACTGGTTCCAGTACCGACCCCTGAGGAACACCATTCCTTGCTGCTCACCACTTGGACATTGAGCCGTTGACCGCAACTCTTTTGAGCGTGACCATCCAGCCAGTTCCTGATCCACCAATCCGCCCCTCTGTCCAAGTCTACTAATCGAAATTATAAATTTAACACAGAAAAGCCTCCCTAATAACAGAGTCCTTCAAAGCCAAGCCAGGTCAGGCAATATTTGCTTGCTCACTGCACAGTTGCTAAAATGAGGTCCCACCAGCTGAAGGCAGCAGCTGAGCTGGGTGCTGAGACCTGGCTTTTAGCAGGAGAAGCTGCGACCCATAGAGGGTGCTCTTTGTCAGGGGATCACAAACCAAGAGGAATAAATCACTAAATAAGATAAAGGATTTTTTTTTATTGGATATCTGATTTTGGTACGTGTGTTAGTTGGTGTTTGATCTTAAAAAAAGCCCAAACCCCACAGAAACATTCTTTAAAACACTTTAAAACATGTTAGATCTCTATTTACTATAAAATATTTTGCTTATATTTTTCCTTGTGGTAAAATATTTTCCTTGCTAGTGTCACTAGGATAATTACCTTCTAATAAGACAACGACCTTTTGTTATGAGATGATATTTTGGTTAGAATAAAATGTGACATATGCTGGTCACACAGTTCCAGGTCCTCACTTTAAGGTCTCAGATACCACCGTGGTAAATGTGGGAACCTCACCAGCACAAAATCCATTCTGCTACAAAAGAATATTATAGCTCGTTATCTACATTTCTCTAAATTTCAGTTTGTACTTGGGCACCAATGAACACTTTCAAAAATTAATTCTGTAGAGTAAATATTTCAAAATGTGCAATGTGTTCAACCCTGTGGCTACTCAACATAAATATAACCTTATTATACAAATTATTATTTTTTTGCCAGTAGCAGAGGGCAGAATTCCCCATAACCGTAATTTATCCGTTTGCTTAGTGATACATGAATAGCTCAATTTCTCTTTCTGGCTCACACTGAAGAAATCATAAAGCTGTGCTTCTATTAAAAAAAGCAGCAGGTATTTTTTCTGGACTGTATTGAATGCAGGTAGGGGGCAGATTTAACATATAATCAGGTTTATTTATTTATTTACTTATTTACAGACTTGGATTTCAGAACCAACCCTGTTTTTAGATTGGTACTATCTGGTGATGCATATTGGATTTACCAAAAAATGAAGTATTAAAGTGTTAATTAATAGAGGTGATGCTAATGAAATTTAAATATTCTAGTGGCTTAATGATAAAGATTTTTCAGACCATTTTTGGCTCATGCTTGACAGCACTACATAGGATAGAGCTACACTTTAGAATTCCCCTTCGGCTTGCCTAGATGTCTGATACGAGCTTAATTAGTGGCTTACATCTAGTGAGAAAACATAATTTCTTGTCTTCTTCTTCTTTACATTTTTTGAAATGTTACTTATATTAAAAGTTCCTTTCTAGTTTGGTGTTTGGAGCCCAGAAACTGAGAACTTTGGCCAAACCCCCACATGGTTAGGACTAAAGATGAATGATTAGAACAGGAGGAAACACAACCAGAAGGAAACGTAGTAGGAAAGGAAACAAGGTGCACATTTTCCCTCTATTCTTCTTTCTTCCCATTCACACAAAAAACTATTGTGACATAAAAAGAAATCATAACAATAAGGGAAAGGGTACTCAGCACTTCTGAGTAATGAGAATATCTAAAGTTGGGACAAATGAGCAAATGTACTGCATTTCAATTTCATTTCCTTGTACTGGAAGAGGACTCTCTAATGACACTCTTTAGGAAGTTCTCTTATAATTAAAAAAAATAACCCAAACCAAACCAAAACAACTTGCCTAAAGATTACAGAAATATATATAAGACCTTGTTTTTCCCTTTGGCCCATACTAAGCAGTGGAAAGTGAAACCACTTCAGCAAGTTCACTTTTCCAACTGCTAAAATCTCTGCCCATGTTTTACAATTTAAAGGAAAAGTGTGTTGGTTTTTTTTTTAATATACCATTAACGGTTGCTTCATTTTCCAAGGGAAGTGGTGGAAGGCTCATCAAAATTACACAACAGGGTGCAATCCTGTACTAAAAGAGGGATGACCAGAAGATATGGCATAAATATTTCATCTCTAATTTCTCATATTCATTGATAAATAACTCTATGAGTTGATCACAGTAATTGTTAAAAGAGAGCTTTATAAATGACAAACAGACTGTTCAGTAGCATTGTGCCCAAAAGATAATAGTCAAAAATTCTCCACCCTTAGATGAAAGACTAGAAATTGGTTTGCACTTACTAGCAATTAGGAGGGAGAGCTATAGGCTCACACTTTACTTGTTCAAAACTGGTCGTTACCACTATGAGTGTTCCAGTGAATTAATGGTACTGGTTCTAGTAGATTACTGGATGAAAAAAAACCTGAATTTTTGATCAATTTCATTTTTAATTGAACATTAATTTTGCATTTTCTCCAACTCTTCAGCAGATACGCTAAATCAAAATTCATACTCGAGTTCTACTGAGTGTGCCTAATTGATAATACTGGCTAATTAAAGTTACAACTTCTATGCATATTAATTCTCCATTTTTATTTTGGCACTCTGAAATTCCATCAGGCTTCAACTAATAAGGAATGCAAACATTAATATATAGCCCTCTCTGTTTCTCAGTATACTTCTAGAGTTTCAACCTTTATAAATTCACTTGGAATATGAAAGACAACCTCAAAAAAGCCAGACTTTTCTGAACCTATAGAGATCAAAGTTGTAGTTTACTCAGGGAAGAGAGCTATTTGAGATTGCTTAGATCAATATACATATCATCATAAATTAAAAAGCTTTACAGATCTGTTTTAATGTACAGTATCAACTCACAGTTCCCTTCCCCTACCTAATTCACTAGAAAACATTAAGCTCAGTTTTCACTAACAGTTAATGATGGGTCCTCTTTGCACTCATCTAACTAAAACATTTTCTGAATTTGCCCTCCAAAGTCTGTTCCTACGTGATTTTTACTATAACTATGTACATCATGAGATTTGGAAAATCCTCCAAATCTCTGGATTTAGAATTATATTCTTCCTTATTGATATGAGGCTTCTTATGCACACAAGTAGTCAGTGAAGAGGCCATATCTGTATTTCTATAATTGTCACAATCACTCTCGTTTTGCAGCCTCTTTCATAGCATGATTGTATAAGTTTCTATTGGGTAAAAATAAAACATTCCCTCCTTCAAAAGCTCAGTCTTATTCTGTAACATCATCATCTCACACCATCTTAAGGGAAAGTAAAATAAAAAAGAAACAGAAAGAGGGAATGAACTCTTGGGCTCAGAGCAGTAGCTGGACTCCCACTGGTGCCATACATATGTCCAACCATCAGCGTATTCCAAACCCAGGATTACATTACTCACATGAGTGGCTGACACATTTGACAGCACTTGAGCTAAAAAAAACAAGTTGTAGGACGAGTGGGAGATTGACTTTTCCTTAGAACATTCCATTATTTGAATTGTCTTTATATTTCAAATGAAAGATATTTTCTGTGCAATTTGAAATAAATAATAAAAAAAGATTATAAGTATTACAGAACTGTAAAGCAAAGAGATGTTTTCAAAGCTGACTTACTCAATAAACTACTTTATCCAAAAAAATCAGAGAAAAATGGTTTTGACAACCAATAATAAAACCTGGCTGTTTCAGAATGTTGTGTTAAGACCTGAACTTGATGGTTGAAATTTGTTGACCTCACCATAAACCCTTCACATTACAGAGATTTCATAAACAGCAATCAGTAAGAGTAAATGGGCTTGTTGAAGAAAGGAACTAATGTGGATACATTGGCATTTATTAGTACATCATTGTTTTGTTAGATTACACTTTTATTTTTGAAATGGTAATAGAATTCAGGTCACTGATAATAACCACCATTCATTCCCGAAGGATTTTTTTACAGTGTAACCCCAGTGAACTTCTATTGCTATCTATTATACACTCCAGATGTGTGCCACTAAGTAAACTAAAATCTACAGCCTTCAGGAGTAATTAGTAAGTGGAAAATTTAAACTAATAAACTCTGTATTTTTCCATATGATAAACTGTATCTAATGCTAGGAAGACTTTCATTATTGCTAAGAATCTCAAAGAATATAGCAAAATATATGCTGGTTTGTCAAAACAGCCATTAGCTATTGCTGACTTTATTGGAAAGAGTCAGATCTACCCTGTGTCAGCCCCTGAATTAGACAGCGCTAATAAGTTATGATCGCAACCCCTTTTGTCAAAACAGCCATTAGCTATTGCTGACTTTATTGGAAAGAGTCAGATCTACCCTGTGTCAGCCCCTGAATTAGCACTAATAAGTTATGATCGCAATCCCCCTAAAATTGCTAAAATCCATGCCTTCACGAGTGACACCACCTAGAGAGAAGGCAAATGGAGGAGAAGGATTTTCCCTCTGGCTCAGAGGGAGCTGCTGCTGGCTCCTCTGGGGCCTTCCACAAATCCTCCCCGACCTCGGGGGTGACACCAGTGCAGAGCACGGGGCTTGATCTCGCTCGTCAAACTCCATCCATCAGGTCGAGCGGGCTCACGCCTCAACACACCACGTCTGACGGAGGGTGTGGATTCTGCAGCTCTGAAGAAGTTTAAGACACTTAATACAGATCTCCTCTAGGCCTGTTCTTGTTATCACCATTGATTGTATCTCTAGGAGCTACGAGCTAATTGACAAGATCATGGTCATACTGTTATGCAGGAAAAAGTATAAAACGTTTCAAAGCGGACGAAAGAAATTCATAAAACTAGGCACAAAAGGGTGATCCAGATAAAACGTGACTCTGGAAGAAGCTCATCTTCCCAAAACAGAGGGCACACACACTTAGTCTCTCCACCAGCCCTATATTTTTCCCAAGCACTGACTTCTGGCTGAGGATCCTTGGCCAGATGGACCTTTGCAGAGTTTTTTTGGGGTCAGAGTTATAAGAAAAAGTTTCTCCCTTTGCCTTATAATCCCCTTTACATTTACCTTTCTCAGTTACAGTACATAAAGCTATTGAATTAGCCAATAAAGGCCAAGTATTAAAGCTATTATTTCTGCATTTCTGAAGTTACACTTGAGAATAGAAGGTTTGGAAGAAGTTCTGCTTGATTCTTAGGGGAGAGAAAGCTTATTTATAAAAAGTAACAGATGTAGCTAGATGAAAAGAAGCCAACCATATCAGCTTTAAAAAAAAAAAAAAAAGAGAGCAATACTTCATTCAGCAAAAATGGATACTTGCAATATGTGAACATGGCATTAAAATGCTTCTGAAATGTTCAACTTAAGATCACAAGTAAATCAAATTACTTGGAAAAAAAATAATTCCTAAACCCATTGAATCATTTGCCCAGGATTTTTCAGAGAATCACGAACATGGAAGGCTTCTCTATTTTTATCATTATTTCTTGTATTTTTCTCTTATTCTTCTATTATAATCCTTACGTTCACTAAATGAGCTTCAGATGTCACAATCTATATTTGAAAATGGTTATTCCGCACCAAATAATTTGCACTCGTGGGCCAAGTTAGTGCATGCAATTCCCCAGCGTGCCCTCACAATGTATGTAGAAGAAGAATTTAGGCTGAATTCCAACAACAGGGGAGACGACAGGATAAGAGATGAATGACAAATGGCCACTACTCCCTCACTCGGAGCAAGTTTACAGCCTGATTTGAAAACAGGGTTTTTTTTCTGCACGGAGCCATACAACTACCATCACGTGGCAGTATGTTTTCTAACAAGAACACTCGTGGCTTATAAACCTTAACAAATGAGGGATATTTTAATTCTTTCATCTGAAAGCAGTTCTCCCAGGTGGCTTATAAAGACCAAGATCACTTCTATTTGTGTGACAGAGAAGCAGAGAGAAAGTGGAATATTTTATCGATGATGTGAAAAAGTCATCAGCAGGCTGCAAGCTGTACCCTAATAAACATGCTGTCCTGAACTGTGTTGCCACCATCCCTCAAAATATCACTCAGCCAAAATTATCCTAACTTTGGTTTCTTAAATTCTACTACTGATTCTACTATTAAGAGCTCTATGGGCCTAATCTAACACTATTTCTGCTAATACTCTGGTGAGTAATACAGACCTATTTCAAAGGAAAATCACTACAGGCTGTGCTGGTGGAAATTCACAGCGCTAAGGATTAAAAGGGAATGACAATGATTACCACAGGTATGTGCTTTGTATTTGCAGAATGCATTTTATGTTTATCTTCTTATAGCAATAATTAAGCTTGTTCTTAGAATAACTGAATAAAAGCCCAAACCAATATAAATACATAAATAGTTGTGGGTTGCAATTAGTAGGAACTTAACAGCTATGTCACTTGATTCTTAATAAATAAAAACATGTTGTGTAGCAAGAGAAGAAGGTAATATGAACCACAGGACCAGAGGGTTCTGAAAAAAGCCTCTTCTGTTGCTTATTCCAGGATGCTCAAGCACAGCAAATGCTATCTCTGCTGTCTTCAGGGATATAGAAAAATCTATTGCCCTACATTTAAACCAAAATGCCTTTCAGTAGTACTTGGGTTTTTTTCATTACTGTAACAGAAGAGCATCTAGGATACTTGAAACACAAACATCCTAGAACTTCACAGAGTAGTAATGTCACTGTAAGTCTCCAGTTTTCTGCTCAGTTTTGGTCCTGTGTGAGAACTAACAATAACCCTCTTTGAAAGTAAAGAAACAACCCAAAGCTTGGCTGAAGCCATTACCACTCTGGGCCTGGCCGGTCAGAAGGGTCCCAAGGATATCATTAGCATGAGGTTTATAGGGTTATATAATGTTTTACTTTCAGTTTTTTTCATTACTGTAACAGAAGAGCATCTAGGATACTTGAAACACAAACATCCTAGAACTTCACAGAGTAGTAATGTCACTGTAAGTCTCCAGTTTTCTGCTCAGTTTTGGTCCTGTGTGAGAACTAACAATAACCCTCTTTGAAAGTAAAGAAACAACCCAAAGCTTGGCTGAAGCCATTACCACTCTGGGCCTGGCCGGTCAGAAGGGTCCCAAGGATATCATTAACATGAGGTTTATAGGGTTTTGTGTGCAATTACTCAGAATTTAATGTTTTACTTTCCCATATTTACAAGTTAGAATTGATCTGGGTGCGCTGGAGGTTATTTTCTTCTAGTACAAACAAAATAAAGAGTACGGTATCAACATCTACCCCCAAGGGAATAATACCTTCAGTAGAGAACCCCAGGCCCATCCATTTTCTGTAATAGCTGAATGGGAATGACTACTTAAAGTAATAGGTTTTAAAATCCTTTCCGAGATAAAGCAGCAGTACTCCAGCACTTTTTCGTTGGGTTTTTTTCATTGTGGTTCTGTTAGGAAACAGGTAGGCAGCAATAATTCAGTATATAATTCCACTGACACCAAGATCTGAACATAGACTTGAGACTCCTTTGTATAATTCAGGGCTTTGGAGTTGCCACATTCAGTGTATTTTGCTAAAACCTCGTATTATAGTTTGCAAATGCAAAACAGTTGTTAAGTTCCCCATCCCTAGGGAAAGTGCAGGCATAGCAGATTTAGAGTATTCTGTCTGCGGGCGAGAGCCAGCCAGAAGCTCCATGCATCAGCTTTTCTCTTGGCCAAGGAAAAAGTGACCTTGTTCCCTGTCCTTCTTAGCAGGTTTGAAAGACTCGTGAGGGACCGCAGGAGAAGCGCAGGGCGGCAGGGGAGAGGAGGTGGTTACTTTATCCTTTCGGGCTGTAATGCAAATACGCTCCATAGGACTGCAAATATACGCCTGACTATCTTCCTCTAAGCTTTATTTCGCATTTTTTCACGTTCACCTTCTCTCTCCTGCCTTTCCTCTTAGGCAGGCTGTTACTGTCTGTCACCTCGCCATGGGACCAGGTGGCACTGGCACGTAGGAGAAGGCAGGAGCAGCACGGATAAAGGATGCGGGAGCCACGCAGATAATTATGTGTGGTGCTTAAGAGGAGGAGCGGCAAAACAACTGGCATCCAGCTCCTCTGTGGCTGTTAGCAGGTGCAGCAAGTATCCCTGAAAATAAACTGTGCTGGGGGAATACGAGGGGGTGGTTTAAAAATAATCTGTCGATAGAACAAAGTCCACGCAGACTTCACTTTGCTTATCTGCTCCAGTCGCACCGTGCAGCCGGGCAGGCTTTTAAGTGGGACTGAACTAATATATATTCACATTAAAATATATATCACGTAGATGTGTGTAGAAATACGCTATATATCTTGCACTGATCTCTATTGGATGTAAAGGCAGCTCTGGCTGCATCCTTGTGCGCAGGCCAACCTCCTGCCCCCGAGTCCTGCGGAGATGCTCTTGTCCTCTCTAATAATACAGCTACCCCAGCAAATGTTGCGTGTCTCACCAGCTCGGAAATCAGAAGGCACACATAAAAAATAGGCGAGAGAAACGCTGGGGCTTGACGTGACATCTTTTCACAGCAAAGCCATTGGACATCCCTTTTTGTTCATGTATAATTCAGAGTGGGAATTCAACCTGAAAGGAACACACTCTATGTGCAGTTATGCACTCACAATAATGAAGAATTTAAGAATAACGTTAAAAAAAAAAAAAGAAGAGCATTCCTCTTCAAAACACAGCTCCGTTTTTCAAGTGTTTTTCCACTTGAACAGTCAGTTTACAATTTTGGAAGCTGTTGGCTTATTTCAACCAAACTGAAGGTTGGGAGTTTTAAAGGTATTAAATTCTGACAAGATTTGTGAAAATCAATAGCTTGGCAGGTGAGAAACTTATTTCCCTGCCTCCGCTTAACGGGGAAGCTGTGAAAAAACTCCCTTTCTGGTTTGTGTTGGCAATTGGCTCCCATATTCTGCCGTGCCAGTGAACTCAGGAGAGCACGGAGGAGGTCCAGGAGATGGGGCTGCCCAGTGGGGTGACCAGCGAGGGGACAAGCAGGGGGTCAGGGACACTGCAGGGAGGCAGGCAGGCTGCCTGATGGCAGGAGGAAAGGCAGAGTGTGGTGGGAAGGTGGCAGCAGAGGCAGGTCTGGAAGGAAAGCACAGGTCTGTGGGTTAGCACAGGAAGGGGAAAGGTATGTTTGTGGGGTTCAGGGAAGATTACAGCAACGTGACATTTTTTGGGGGGGACGGATGAAGATGCAAGATCAAAGAATCACAGAAAGATATGGGGTTGGAAGAGACCTCTGGAGATCATCTAGTCCAACTCCCCATCAGAGGGGGTCCACCCAGAGTAGGTTGCACAGGAACGTGTCCAGGCATGGACACGTTGAATGTCTCCAGAGAAGGAGACTCCACCACCTCTCTGGGCAGCCTCTTCCAGGGCTCTGCCACCCTCAAAGTAAAAAAGTTCCTCCTCGTGTTTAGATGGAACTTCTTACGTTCAAGTTTGTGCCCATTTCCTCTTGTCCTGTCACTGGGCACCACAGAAAAAAGACTGGCCCCATCCTCTTGACACCCACCCTTTAAGTATTTATAGGCATTGATCAGATCCCCCAAGATATTATTCCATTTTTTAATATAATTTGTGCTTATGAAACAACTCCTTTTCTCTTGGTCTTTGGTGAATCGGGATCTTCTCACTTTCTGACTCGCTACTTTCTTGGTCTTTGCCCTGTTTCCAATAGCTGAGCCCTGCATTTCCCCCCTCCAGAGGATGCTGTGTTCTTGCCTTAGGTTGAGAATTCAAGAGCAGCAGCACTTCTCACTGACTCCTGCCTTTAATCCCTCCAATCCTCCTGCAGTGCTTTGATTCACATCTCGTATTCCTTTCTCTGGGTTTGAGAGTCCTCACCCCACATCCTCCTCCAACACCTATCCCAGGTGTCTTTTCCTATCTACTCCAAAGCACAGGTATCCAGCTTTCCTGCCTCTCTCCCTCCGTCTTATTATTTATTTCTGTAGCATGAAAGGGAAGGCAGGACCAACATGGTGCCCCCGGTCCCTTTGTGTAACAGCAGTTTAAAGCCCCCTCAAGGTCTTTGCCAGTCATCAAATTTCTTGAACAGCCTGCAGCTGTTTTTCAACTGCTTTTACAAACGTCTTGAGGTGTTAAAGTGAATACAATTTCCTTCAGCCCGAATGGCTTGGAATCATTTATTTCTCTTCTATACCAAAAGGCAAATGTGGATTTGATGTCTCTGACGGTTGTCTTTGTTCAGGGATCTATATGTCTCTGCTTGTAGACTGCTGCAGCATGATAAAAACCTAAGAAGCATTAAAAATATTAGCTGTATTTCAACTGACAGCACATATATCTCAGCATTAACCATGAGTATATAAAGAAAATCAGCTTGTTTTATGAACAGGCTCTGCTGCAATTGTAGTAATAGACCCGGTGCTATTAAAGAGTGACAGTTTGTTGTGTTTCCATTACAACTGTCAGGTTTCAGAGCTGTACAGCCCTTACCCAATTGCCTCTGGTTGCACGCCATGCCTACGATGAGCATGAGAAGCAGAGCGGAAAGATTAACTGCAAATCAAACTGAAGGAACCACACAGGTGAGGAAAAGTTTGTCGAAGGGTAATGGCTCCGTGCTCCTGAGGCAGATACAAGCTGTGAAGGGGAAAGTCTGTTTTCCGAGTCCAAGATGAGATCAGGAAAGTCAGAGATTTAACCGCAGCCCCGCAGTATCTGCTCAAGCAAGCTATTAGCTCGCAGACACTCCAGCAGAATGCTGTGCAGCTCAATTAATACCTGTAAAACGTTTGAAAATGAAATGCTAAGAATTAACCTCGCTATCAGGAAAATCGGTGGGAATTATGCCAAAATCCTGTTTTGCACTTATTCATAATTTCTCCCATAGATTCTCTTTTACAGAAGAGTTACAATCACTTCTTGTCTGTGACAGCCTGTTATCCATTCACCACTTCCCTTTCAACAAAATCTTCTTAGTCAATGGTTCTGGTTTTCCCTATTTAAAACCGTTAATTCTTATCTCTCTCTTATGTTGCATTGCACAAATCCAAACCCAATTAAAAGAAAAAAGGTAATTGTGTTGACAGATTATTATCAATATTTTTAAAGGAAAAAGAAGTCTTAGAAATGACTACAAAGGATAAATATTGTTGACAATTAAAATGCAAATTCTAGGCCTTTAAACTGAAACTCAGTACATGAATTCTGTGTGACATAAGCTGGTCAAAAACGCTATTACATTTTTTTTTATCACTTCACATAAGCAGACAAGAAGAAATCTGGTAGTTAAGTCTTTCTCTCTCAGATGTATGAAGTATTCTGCTGAGATCTGACACCCATCAGGACGCCCTACGAAAACTTATTGTACTGCTAAGAATGATTTATAGTGTGCTATGAACATTGTTGTTTCGTATGGTGAGGTCTTGTTAGAATGCTGATGTATTAAGACAAAATGCCATCACCTCCTTAACTTAGCTGGGATAATACATAAAACCTGTCTTGGTGGCCATCCAGCTTCAGCATCACCATCCATAAGAAACAGTATCTTTCAGAGCTCCGAGGAGCTCTTCATAATTCAGCACCATCCCTCAGAGCCGACAATTTCTGATCGATCCTGAGCATCCAAAACCACACGAGGGAAAGACATCTCATACGTTCATCACTACACAGAATCATCCCCTTGCCCCACCACTTGAAACACTGTGTGTGTTAGTCCAATTCTTGTTAAAATTGTGGCATTTCAGGGGCTTTATAGAATCATGACAGAATGGTTTGGGTTGGAAGGGACCTTAAAGATCACCGAGTTCCAACCTCCCTGCCATGGGCAGGGACACCTCCCACCAGACCAGGTTGCTCAAAGGTTTAAGCAACGCAGAACACACAGTTTTAGTGTTGTGACTGAAAGCAACGCAGAACACACAGTTTTAGTGTTGAATGTGCAGTGGTTTCCCGTTTGGTAATTAATTTTTAATTAACTCACAGAGCCTTAAACATAGGGAGTTCCTCTTAGGGCAGCTAAAACTATGCAATATAGTATTTTGGTTGATTTGTCTGTTTGAATTGTATTTTCATGATGGTTTAAACACCGTCTTGTAAGAAGGTGCAACAGCAGAGTAACAAACTGTTTATAATAAAATATTACATACATACTAATGGCACTGCCCAACCAAATTTCCCTTCTCCAATTTCATGCATCTCTGATACTTCGTAAACAACTAAAAATGAACATAAATCTCCTTCTGCTGCACACAGGACAATTACAGATTTCAGCCTCGCTGCAAACCAGATATCAGAATGCAGATCAGCAGAAACTTGCTGAACTGAATCAAGAAAGAGCTAACTTTATCCCCAAGAGAGATGTTATGTAGATGCTGAACACAGGCCCGAATCTTTGTCTAACTGACGTACAGGCTTACATTTTAGCCATGGCAACTCTGGCTGAAAAAGCTGATAGAAAAAAGAGAACTAGGGAAGCAGGCAAGGTGCTGCTTACGTCCATTAGTATGTTAATCAAGGAATGTTTGTTTTGTTTGAATTTAGCAATCAGGCTGCTACAGCTTATGTACGAGCATATATTTAGCAAAATTAGCAAACAAAGTTAGCAATCAAGTAGCTGAAAGAGATCATCCCATGCATCCAGTGAGGCACGGAGGTTTCTACGTAAAGAAGATCAAGGCAGGGTCCTTGGGCTTGTCTGCATTGCAGCAGAGAGCCTGCTGCAGGGGGAGAAGCGCTGATCACCCAAGTCTGCAGCGGCCAGCTGATCAAAGGAACAGCTAATTGATAGCTAATTTGCTTAATTATGATTTGGTTGCTCAGATCTTAACACACTTTTTGTCAAATCCATCTCTGCCTTGACAGATGGACAGTAGTCTGGTACCTCTTGGAGCTTAAATTGTTGTAGCTCAATATCTCATGGGGGGTTATAGGAGTGAGGAAATAATGTTCCCATCTGTAGCACTCAGTCACACAACGTGAGCATTAAGGATCTGGTATCATAGAATCATAGAATCATAGAATGGTTTGGGTTGGAAGGGACCTCAAAGATCATCTAGTTCCAACCCCCCTGCCCTGGGCAGGGACACCTCCCACCAGACCAGGTTGCTCAAGGCCACATCCAGCCTGGCCTTGAACACTTCCAGGGATGGGGCAGCCACAACTTCCCTGGGCAACCTGTTCCAGTGTCTCACCACCCTCACAGTAAAAAATTTCTTCCTGAGATCTAATCTGAATCTTTTTTCTTCCAATTTAAAACCATTTCCCCTTGTCCTATCATTACACCTCCTGGCAAAGAGTCCCTCCCCAGCTCTTCTGTAGGCACCCTTCAGGTATTGAAAGGCCACTATAAGGTCTCCCTGGAGCTTCTCTTCTCCAGGCTGAACAATCCCAGCTCTCTCAGCCTGTCTTCATAGGAGAGGTGCTCCATCCCTCTGATCATCTTCGTGGCCCTCTGCTGGACCTGTTCCAGCCAGTCCAACATCTCATGGGAGGTTATAGGAGGGAGGAAATAACGTTCCCATCTGTAGCGCTCAGTCACACAACGCGAGCGTTAAGGATCTGGTATCTCTGATACGGAGCAAGGTCAAGACTAATTTTTCATATGGATGAACTATTATTGGATGAACTACCGAGCAATATTTCCAAAATCCCATAATTTGATGAAAATGTATTTGACCCTAAAGCAGCTGATGAGAATGCTTTACTGCCAAAGTAGAGCAAGAAATAAAGGTATCAATATAAGATTGGTAATAACGAAGAAGAAAAAGGTTATGGTCAGTGGATCTTGCAATTAGAGGGTAAAATCCGACATCCTTTCACAACTAATTTGAAAACTGGTATCCTACATATTGACTATTAAAACTGCACAGTCATCTTGTAAAAAAACCCACATTATCAAGGTTAGGTAAAAATTTTACAAAAATGAAAGGAAATTCTGAATAAGAGGGATCCTCTGTCCGACTTTTACTAGACTGTTAGCACTTAAAGATGGGAAGACTGGGGGATATTTTTATGTTCACTGGTTGGTAGCATGAAGGGATTTCTCTTGAATGCAGGGAAAAAAAGTGGACCTTTGCTGACTTTACAAGAAGAGAAAGAACTATGTTCTAACTATTTCCCTTTTTTATTCAAGATCACCTCACCCAGATGGCTTTACTCCATCAGAGCTCCTTTGAAAAGCCCTGGCAGCACACCCTTAAAATTCACCGAAGTTCCCCTTTGCCCTTCCAGTTGCTTTCAGTGGAAGTTACAACTTCTGCTGTGCAGGATCTGACCCACTCTAACTGCCAATACTTGGGGAAAATGCCATACATTTCCCCCTAAAAGCTTTCGAAGCTTCAATTTCCATTAATTTTGATGCTTCAATAAATAATGCAAGAGCAGACAACTTTATGAAAAGACGCTATGAAACATGAAGCGCAAAGAAAAAATGGCCCACCAACCTTCGTTGCATTGGGGTTTTGATCCATTGAATAGGTATCCAGAATTGAAACGAGCACGTTCATGAACTCCTAAATGTAACCTATTTTTCTACCCAAAAGCGACTTTACCCTAATTGTACAAAACAGTAGGAACTGATAGCAATGTTTTTACATTCAACAAACACATAAGAAAAAGAGCGTGTTTCAGGAGAAGCTAGAGTAGGGAACACAATCATTTGTTCCCTCTGTTCTTGCCTTCAGTAGACAACTGTTAAAGTGTTAAATGTTAAAGAATAAAATTTAGTGACAAGTGCTCCATACATACATATCCAATTATTTTATTCTCTGAGGACTGTTTTTTTTATGTATTTGGGAAAAGAAATGTGTGAGGTAGACTGTGATCTTTCTCAGACGCAGCGGATCTGACTGCTGTGTTTCTACAAGGCCATGTAGCTAATACAGCTTTCATTTAAGGCCACAGCAAACTAAATAAATCTTGTTATTGTCAGTTAACTATAATCTTTTATTTACTTGGATTTGACACTAATTGTAGTAGAGCTTTCATAGAGATAAATATCTTCTAATACATTTATCAAGGACAAAATAACAAATACTCTAATAAGACAGTGACTTTGGGTCAACTTCTATTAATTTGCATTGATATAAATCAAGATTCCTTCTTTGGATTTATACCATAATATTAAAAAAAAAATAAGAAAAAAAAAGAATTTGGTTTTATGCGTATACTTTGACGCCGTGCCTCTTGATTGAAGTTAATTTAGACTCCATGTACATGTCATTTATATTTTTTACTACAAAACTAAGCATTCTCACATACATCTCCAAAACAAAACATTTCCATGAAACAATAAAGAAATCAAGGTCCTCATTGTTTGTTGCTCAGTGCTTCAAAACGCCTTTTGATAAAGGGATTGTTAAGTACAGTTTATAGATCTGGAACAAAAACAGCTTCTGCCATTGCAGGCAGCACTCAGATTTTTAGCTGAATGTGCTCATAACAATCTGGCATTGCTCAATCCTCTGCCAGAGCTCTCCTCCTCAGATGTTCACCAGGTGTGGTGAGACACACAAGCAGGCAGCATTTGGGGCAGAAGCCTTCCTTAGGGAACTGCCTCTTTTTTGACAGTGTCATAAGAGGTCTTTTAATCCCTCCCATCTGGCAGCTCCCATCATGAATGAAATCCAAACCTCTGGAGTGAGATTCGCACGCACCCTTGAAACGCTGCGCCTGGGTGTTTAGACCAGAGAATCTGCACTAGGACCTGCTGTTGGCACTAAAATTCATACCATCACGTTACAAAATGCAGAGATGGTTTTTATTATTATTGCTATCGGTATTTTGAAAATTTGCTGAAGACAGCAATAGTCAGGGGTAAGAAGAGGAGGTGCACTGTTCCCCTTGACTCTACTTTCAATGTGGCTCAAGGTCGGGGAAGCCACTGCTCCCTGTTCCATACCCAGTTCCCTGAACACTGTAGACTTCAGCAACGACTTTATAAAAATGTGTTTCTCATTTTTGTTGGGTTACATTAATATCTTATTTTAATCCCTCTTTGAAATAAAAATGTGTTTATTGTAAAATCTTGAACTGTTGGGACTGAGCTCCCACGAACAAATATATTTTTGCATTTCTGTTTCTAATGAAGTTCACATGTTCATTGTACAACTGTCCACGAAGCTACAGCAGTTAGGCTTGAAGCAGTAGAAAATTTGGCATTTTGGGGCACTGGTATAAACATGAGAGGTGGGGGGTCGGTCTCTTCTGCCAAGGAACAGGTGATAGGACAAGAGGAAATGGCCTCAAGTTGCACCAGGGGAGGTTCAGATTGGATATTAGGAAACATTTTTACACGGAAAGGGTTATTAAGACTTGGAATGGGCTGCCCAGGGAAGGGGTTGAGGCACCATCTCTGGAGGTATTTAAAAGACGGGTTGACAGAGTGCTTAGAGACATGGTTTAGTGATGGTTTTTATCAGTTAGGTTGATGTTGATGTTGTTGGTTGGACTAGATGATCTTAAAAGTACCTTCCAACCTAGACAATCCTACGATTCTAAATTGGCAAGTATGGCTAAAGACCGTGTAGTCACTGTGGCTGTAATGGCCACTGAAACATGAGCTGTAAGAGCTAAAGACAAGGAAAGCAATGAAACAAGGTAAAGAAAACACAGGTAACGTTCCCCTATTGAATGTCACTCATGAGGTATAAAGTGCAAAATATTAATGACATGAGGCCCTGAAGTTTAGGGTTTTACAATTCATTAAAACAGCACAATATTATTACAATGAAAATCACACAAATGCAATAAAAAAGCAAATTTATGCATTTTTTTTTCCCTATAGCACAGCATACAGATAATTTGCACTGGCTCAAAGCACAGCAACCTAAGGAAAAGCGCACCCCAATATAGCAGTGAATTCTTACGCATGACTTTGGACTGCAGTGCCCATCTCATGTTGCATTTTATTTTTCTGCAGAATTGCACTTTGTATTCCCAATTCCACAAATGATTATATCTACTTTTGTTGGGTTTTTTTTCCTTGCTGATACTTTGAAAAACTGGCTAGCACACATCAGTGGCGCTTTGTCTGTTTGGAGACCAGCCATTAATTCAGATAGTAAGTATCCAATTTGCATTTCTATCAAAATAGAAAAAGACAAGAACACTGCCACCAATTTAGCACCTCCTCCTGCTCCCAACCTTCTTTTCCTCTCCCGCTGCCCTTACAGACCTTTCACCAGCAGAGCTGAAATTAGCCTATCTGCATACACAACATCCACACACAGATTCAGAGGTTCTTCTCGTTTGATTTTTATCAACTCAACAGGGACAACGTGAATCTTCACTGCATCTCATTAGGGACCGACCAATTACACTTACTTGAACTCCCAAGAAAAGATGGATAAATAATTAACAATTTACTAGATGATTTAAGATCTAATTTTTACTCAGAAGAAGATTGCCATTTTTTTGCAAATATTTTTATTATGGCCTTTGGAAATACCCTGTGAACTATTTCTGTAAATAATTCTTGATCTGTAGTTTCTAGTTTTGTAAGAGATCCTTTGGGGTGTTTGTTATTCAGCACTTCCAGTCTGAAATAATTATCTGAAACCATAGATCATATATTATGTTTCTGTCATGTATTTGGATGGCTGCAATAACTATAATTATTTTCTGATGTGAATATGAAATTTCTGCATCTAAAGAAAAATTTTCTGCGATGTTTTTTTAAAAATGGAGTTTCTACATGCATTCTTGTCACTAGAACTACTAGACGGTTTGAATATACCTAAAAGCATCTTCACTTGAACTACTAAAATTATGCGTGTTAGCAGCGGTTTGCAATCTTACTGCAATGTCATTGGGGAGTAAGATATGAAATAATAGATATATCATTGCAGTCACTGAGTGTTGCTTCTGTTCTGGTATTCTTCCAGCCTCAGGGGCAAGAGAGTCAAACACCCATCTCAGATCTGGAGTCTGAATGAAAGGAAAAATCTCAATACGCAAGTAACCAGAGCTGGGGTGGGCTGGGAGGAGCGAGGAGCTGATGTTAAGAACAAAAAAAGATACGGAACTGACAAGGAATGAGAGCAAGTATCCTCTGCTAACAACGTATAGAAAATTTAATGGTTTTATTCCAAGACCTAAAAGGCTCTCCACATGAATAAAACATGCGCCTCTCTGTTTCAGACATTATTCTTCCTGTTTTTAACATTTTTCACAAGTCTTTAGTGTGTCCACAAACCAAAGAAAATAAGAGGAAAATCAAGATGTGTATATAGAGGCATGTACAGATTACAAAATATACATGTATTTAAACTCAGAGAGCTTTCAACTTGGAAGGAAATAACTACCAATGAATGGATTGAACCCATACTTAATTAACACTATATTTAATTATTAAGGCATCACAACTATAGCAGTATAAAAACCAGATGACTGAAGACTATCCTTCTTTCCAAACTGTCTAATTACAAAGTCCACAATAATGCACTCATCCCAGTACTACAAAAAAAAAATAAATTCTACTACTAGAACATTTTACTAATATTGCTAGATAACTGAAATTTTGCAAAACTACTCACTTATCAGAAGAATTAGAAAAATATTCACGTACACAGCTACTGTTATAGAAATGTGGAGGCATACATGTTTTTCATAAGGGAAAAATACCCAGAAATAAAAAGATATACTAACACATCAAAGAAAAAACAGAAAAATGCTTCTGGAGAATAAACAGTATTATGGAAGGAAGATCAGAAAAAAAGCCCGTTTTTTTTTAAGACAAGCTTTTTTCTCCATTTCTAGCTAAAAAAAAAAAAATCTGTGGTAAATACATATTAAGCACAAAGCTCAATAATTCTTTTGGCTTCTCAACATTCCAAAATAACTATCTCTTGTCTTAAATCTTTCTCTAATTTCTTTAAACAATTCTTTGTCTGCAGCCTATTTATAGTGGAGTTAAATACTCAATAATCCAAAAGTGAGCTGCTTTGATTATAAGCTCTCTATGTTCTGCTTCTTGAGTGGATGATGGGTCTTAGAATTAGCTGTCTGTGTGAATTCATTAAAGATACCGGTAAGAAGGCGGTAAGCTCCTTTGTGGAACCAGGTACCTGAAACAATTTGAGACTTTCTTCATCACTATTCAGCTTGATAGGATACACAGAGGACATTTGGGAACAGGAGTTTCACTGAGTATTATTGTGTGACCGTTTTTCTATTAATGAGAAAGAAGTAGAAAGCCCAGTGAAGCGGAGAAAAAAAAGGCTGCAAATAAGCCTGGGGCGCAGCCAAAGAGGTTCTGGAAGCTCTGTTCTTAAAAAAAAAAAATTAAAAATCAAAAAGCTAAGAAGGAAAGCTTCCGGGCTGAATGCCGGAGAGCTGGAGACATCATCTGTGTCGCAATTCCTGGCCGAGGGAAAAGAGCTTTGGATGTTCTTTGTGGCTAAAAAGGAATGTGTTAAAAAAAAAAAAAAAGAATATTACTTATAGCATCGTTTTTTTCTTCCTACCTGAAAGAAACTCCAAAAGCCTGAATTTGCTTAACTGCTTCAAAGAAAATGGTGCAATGTAAATCACAGAAACAGAATCATAGAACGGTTAGAGTTGGAAGGGACCTTAAAGATCATCGAGTTCCAACCCCCTGCCATGGGCAGGGACACCTCCCACCAGACCTGGTTGCTCCAAGCCCCATCCAGCCTGGCCTTGAACACCTCCAGGTTCTGGAAATGTTACATAAGGAATGCAATTTCCAAGGGAAGTAGGTAGCAATTGGTCCTCCCAATGATACATGATGGAACAAACAGTGTAGGCACTTCCATAGCTCACTGATGCCTCAGGAAATGAAAAATATGATTTAAAACAAGGGCTGGACATATAAAAATGAATCAAAGCAGTGTCTGAAAGGTTTCTAGAAAACAGCTGAGGGATGTCGTGCTTTTGAAGATCAAACATCTGTTAAAGTAACAACCAGAGCGTCTAGACAGATTATGAAGTCCATTTGTCTCGCGATGGTAAGACAAATCAGAACAAAGTGACTAGTAATACAATTACTACTGACAAAAATATTTTTCATAGTAAAAGGGTAGGGAAGTTAAAGGAAACTTGCAATTTCTTAATAGAAAAGAACCGCAGCAAGGACCTAAGCACCTGAGAGATGAGTGGGAAGACTGCAGAGTGCTTATTTGGTAATATCTGGAATATTGACAGAAAAAAAAGCCCAACCCTATTTCCAGCAACCAACCAATGGTGCTAAACATCTTAGAACCTCTATCAGTTATCCTACTTTAGTGTCTCGTCTTTGTACAAAATTTCATTCCAGCCATTTGTTGAGATGGGTAAAGGCACAGTTGAAAGCTAAAAGGAGACAGAAAGAAGAAACTCCATCCACGCTGATAGAGGACCTTAGGACACTTGCCTTCTTGCCATAACAGATTCACTGTTTCTAGGATAAACCAGAAATGACCTGTTTTATAGCTCCTGTGAAATTTGTCATGGAATTTGCAGTGATAACCAGGAGAGGAAGCCAGGTTAGGGAACCTGGGCAGGGAAAATAAGCTGTTTGCAATAGTCCCCAATACATCCTGATGTCTGAGATGTCCAGGGGACAGAAGGTTCTCATCTGCTCCGTGACAGTCCTGAACAAATACCATCAGTTTGTAAAATAAGAAAAACAAAAAGTAGTGAAAGATTTGAGGAAAGTAGCTCCGGGAGACATATGTAATACCATATTGGCTTAGTCACAAAATCCATCAGCTCAGTGTCCTGCTTCTGAAAATTGCCAGAAGCAAATGCTTAGGGAAATACACTCCCAACGAGACATGTGCAGAGACATCTTTCCTCTGGTTCATCTTCCAGGTACTGACAGCCAGTGGCCAGCAAATGGCTCAAACTGATGGCTCTGCCAGATATATGACCTGCTGATCAATATTACTACCAGGAACGCGACTAATCCCATTTCTGCACCTACACATTATTTTTTCTTTAATCGTAGGGATAAGTTAACTATGTCCTAAGAAAAGTTGTAGAGAGAATGGCCCCAAAGCCCAACGCACCACGACTATTAAGAAGAGGAGTAGTTATACTGCAGACCAAGCATCAAACATAAAGCAAACAGCAGTTGAAAGTCACTTTCCTACTGCGAGAAAAAGAGGTCACACAACTTGGAAGCACCAGCCTGGAAGTGATGTTTACCTCTGGACCTCTGTTTTTCTTTGCTTATTGCAAAGTAATAATAATGTTGGTAATGCAATTATGTACGGGAATAGCGGGTATTTGCTGAAACTTAATAGTTATCAGATCAGACACATTGAGACAGCCTGGGGGAATATCAGCAGCTGAAGTTCTTGTGGATCTGGAGGAGAAATGCAGTACTGATCATCGCCTGCTGAATGTTTTAGCTGGCAGAAAATGGCAAAGAAGGAAAAACTGGTGCAAGCCTGAAGTTGAAGCCTTAGTAAGGGCTGAGAGAGAAGAAACCACAAGAAAGTGGTGCTTCCCTTCAAATGGGCAAGTCCAGTTTTAGGACACTTTCGAGTCTGGGACAGCACTTGTATTGTTCAATATAGGAAAACTGAACTGCTCCAGCCAAAACCTGAAATTGGAAAATAACAAAATAAATATTTCTATGAGGCTGTACTTGAGCATTTAGTAAAAAAGGAAGAAACTTTCCAGGCTGTTGGGTCATTTATCAAGGGTATGAGGGAGCCTTGGACCACTCTGTAAACTTCCATCCAGGTCCAAAAAAACTCCAAACTTCACTTAGGATACACTCCAAGGGAGCAGGCGTTACGTGTTCATCTTAATAGCTGTATCCAAATAATTCTTACCTATATTTACTGATGTATTATGTTGTCTATTTTATATGAGGAACTCTTTTATATATGCTAATCAGTATCAATCCTTCTTGTATTATTAACTTATCTGCATAATTTCTTACATTTGTTTTATTTCCTGATCATCAATTTAAGTAACCTTTCTGGGTTATACAGTGACTTGTTTATATCAGCATTCCCACAGTTCAACCCACTTAGGTCAGGCAGGAAAACTTCTAATTAACTGCATCTCTCGAGCATCTAAATCGCTCTGCTTGAATTTCTGCAAAGTTAAAAATCTCAGGAGGATCAACATAATTTTAAAGGATTCTTATTGACTAACAATAGAAACTTCCATCTTTTTTTTCCACACCACATCAAAGGAAGGTATTGGCAAGTGGAAGTGGATCCGAAGGAGAGGGTGAGATTGTTGCCAGACCAAGCCAAGGCTTCTTGTAATTTTAAGTCATGGCTTTTGAATCTGGCCATATTTAAAAAGCTAATGGTGGTGACAGCGCATGACCTGCCTCATCAGTTTGTTTGTTATATCAAGCAATAATTATTTACTGTTTCATGCTAAAACATTTGAAATGTATGAAAGATGTGCGGATAAAAAAAAAACCAAACCCTAACCTATACTATGACCACAAGCTGCGAGCGAGAATTTCCTCTCAATCAATGAAAATGCAGACACAGTAGAACTGTCTCCCAGAGCCAGCTGCGGAGTGTTGACTCTGCTCTTTCAATTAAAAAACAACAAAAAAAAAGGAAAATGTTAATTTATTGATTTATTGAAGATAAAATATATATTATGCATGCCGAAAATAATTGCATTTTATAGTTTGAAAAGTTTTGGCTTTATGAAAAATTGCCATAAAAATATACAAAGCTATTGCCCAAACCCTAGATCCTGATGGAGTAACATACAAGAGGAGTGCAAAGTTTCAAAACTGCAGTTAAGGCAGATTTTCTAGATCTCCATAAGTGAAAGACAAAGTTAGCTGAGCTACAGCTTTTAGCTAAGTTTATCAATTCATAAATGTCACCAATGTGGACATCTATTATAAAGTTGTGCTGGGAATTAATGCTATTTTCTGATGTGGTCATGAGCCACTTCCCTCCCGTGTGACACTCAGGCAGAGCAGTGTGGCTCCTGCACAGGTTAGGAACCTCTGCTGCTTAGTAATAAACAGTGTTTATTACAATTATTATCATGAGTTATTCAGCAAGGTTCTAAATTCCCAACTTTTTCTTCCAAAAAGGCAATATTTGACAATTTTAAGAAATATATAGCAAAGGCTGAATGGAGTGAAATTCCCAGTGCTCCTGGGATGACGAGCAGTATCTCACCTGCTGAATCCAAACATCCTGAAAAGGTCAATTAAGAAAGGCTGGGATCTTAAAATAAAATAGGAAAAAGTGTAATATATTTGAAAGGCAAAGAAAAGGAGAAATGAAAAATTAATAAAAAACAAACCTGATGGAAATTTCTTACTAGTAAACACAATAATTTTTTTTTTTTTCCCTTAGAAGACAGAGTGGAGCCTTTCAGAATTGGAAGCCAGTGAGCACTTGCAATGAGTATTTAATTCAGTGGGTAAAGTCCTGACTGTTGAAAGCATTAAGTTCAGATGTTGTATGTTCCATTGGCATAAAGGAAACAAAATGCTTAACCACATACACATCCAAATTTAGCTGTATCTGGCCTATAATATGTATTTAATATAGCAATACTCTCAAGAGAGTTCTGGTGACTAAATACTATTTTGTGAGGGAGATCACATTTCATTTATATTGTGCGCTCCTGAAAAATTAACTGCTTCTCTTACACAACATAAAGGTCAAATCATTAGCCTGTGAAATTCCTGCATTCAGAGTGAGAGAGAAGGGCTGTCTGAAGCTCTCTTATTCACTGTCTGTTCAAAGGTTTGGCTGGGTATTTCATAGGACATCTCAGCTATCTTCAGACTGGTAATAGGTATTGTCCAACTTAGTCATACCTTGCTCTCTAGAATGCAATATATTTGATTCTTATTTTGTTTGCTGTGAAAAGTCTTAGGTTAAGTATAGTTTCTCTGTTCCAGCACTATGAACATGTCTTTCTGTATTGCTTCTATTGATAGATTATCTTTGTTCAATGATTTTAATGTCAAGGTCAATTACGTGCAGAGTCAATGATTACTTGCACCTTTTTCTTCTCTTAAGAACCATAAAATTTCAACCTACCAAGAACCTTTCGACTCTTATTTCCCCTGAATCATCTCAGCAAAAGAAAAGAAAAACAATTCTGGCTGAACTGGTTCTGTCAATTCTTTAAAATATGATATCCCTATCTGAAGTGATTTATGTGGCACAGCAGATGAATGAGAACATATATCAATTGTGTGATCTATGGTGCACGCGCCTCATGTATTGTGACAAAAAATTAATGGAACAATAAAATGTAATAGGTGCAGTCACAACAGACCGATATTTTTGTTCCATGTTTTAAGGAATACCACAGAGCAAAATATTTCACCTATTTTAATATTAAGAAAAAAAACCAACAACATGTGAGAAAGAGCTATAGAGCAAAACTGGCTCTCACTTAACTTTCTTATGTGACAATATTTCGGTGTGACTTCCTTCATTTTGCATCCTTTGCATTTTTCAGGGTGGAGTAAGAAGGACTACCAATACAAGAAATCTTCATTCTCTACCTGCCAAAATCAGAAGCCAGCCAAGGCATATGTGTTCAAGTCATTCAAACAGCTTGTACCAGCACCTGGTATTCAATTTTTTTAAGCTCATTCCTTCTTCGGAAAAGAAACAGCATGTATATATTTAAATGGGGATGTTTAATCTTACATAAACCAGGTAATATCACAAATATAAAAGTATTTCATCAAATAAATGAGCTCCGCAGGCTAATCTGGGGATGAAGGGACATCAGTATCTCATGGAGACAACCTGCACGTCACCAGACATGAAGCAATTCAGGTCCTTAGGGTAAATGATTCCTGTAATAACAGCGTATCTCCAAACAAATCCCAGCCTCTGCACGGGGCAGGGACACCTGCCAAAGGATCACCGGGAGACTTAGGAGGAGTTACAGCTGAAGAGCAGGTATCCTACAGCATGAAAAGACTATCAGAGCCCTACGTTTAGTCCTTGAACCTCACTCTTAATGGTGTATGGATTCTCTGGCAGCCTACAGAATGTATACACAATGTATATATAAAATGAAACAGAATTTTGCATTTAATAAAGTGGTCTAAAACTCCACTCTTGCATAACTTTAATAAAGAGATAACCTCACACATGCAAATCTACACTGCAAAAATAGTCATTATTTTTTCATTGCCATTTAGACAGAGCAACAGGTACAGTATTTTAGTGAAATTCTTTTTAGTCTGATATCTGAATTTCCATCAAATGAAGAACAATTATATCTGACTTAATTTAATAATTATTTAAAAGTAAATAAAGGGGAACAAAACCAACTTAGAAGACGTCTCATGAATTTTCTGTATAGGTAAACTGTGCATTCCTTACCATTTTTCTTAACGTTTTAAAAAACCTACTCTAGAATCCATAGGGATAAATAAAGAGCTAACAAGAAAAAAAACATTATCTGCGGTCTCAGTTCTTTCCTAGCTCGTGCTTTGACATAGAGCTTTTATTTATTTTCCTTAGCACTGATGACTCAGTTCCTACAGTGTCATTCCCATCAGTGTGGCTGAGTTTGATTCTCAAGCTGGGGTTGATACTCAAGCTGAGGTTGATACACTTCAGCAGTAGCTCAAAAGAGCAAAGGAGCCAACGCTCTCAGCTCAAAGGAACACTCGTAGAGCAAACCTCTCAGAGCTGCAGAAGCAATTGCAAGGTCTCAGTCTTTGGCTTCTCTGTCACGGTATTTTAGGTATCTAAGATTAGGTTTCTAAAGGAGTGTGGGGAAGAAGACAAGCCAGCTGATCACTCCAGCTCACAAGTTTGATGGTAGAGAATGTAAGTATTTACAGGATGACTTTACACCACTGTTATAACTTGACTGTTGCTTTAGTTTCATAATTAATTTTCTTCTGTATCTTGATTACATCTCTGTGTATTCCCTTAATCTCGCTGTCTAATTTGGAACATTACCATTTCCTTTGAACTGACTTCTCCCAACTGTTTAATGTCATTACCAGACTTCAGCAGCTCACTGCATTGTTCTCTTTAGACATAAAGCACAGAAAACAGCCTTGTCTGAAGACACCCCTTCAGTCACCGTCTTGCCTCAGAAGACCCATCTGTCATCAATATCCTTACCCACTGAAGTTCTTCCCAGTCCTGCTCTTGATACATTCACCAATTAGTGTTTTGCATTACACTTTATCAAAGCTTTCCAAAGCTCAGATCAGACAAACACATTTACATAAACATTAACTGCCTGGAAAACAGACTTTATGATGACCAACTCATGCACCTCTTTCATACATGCTGTTTCTTACTTGTAAACAAGAGTCCCATGTAATCCCCTCAGCAATTAACGCTGCTACACACTCAGCAAAGACGGGCTCCTGCTTGACTGAATAAAAAGGAAGAATCTATAATTGCTAAAATTATGGTCCCAGCGCTCTAGTTTGGGATAAAATAGACTACAATATTATAATGAGAAGATTTAAAACTACCATCAAGTTCAACACTAATTTTGTAAATAAGACTGTAATTGCAGGAAATAGGGAAAAGATAAGAGAGCAAGGCATAAAGTGATGCATTAAACTACAGACGTACACTGATATTATGTATAGTGATACATGTCTTAGAGCTTCCCTGAATGGGAACCAGAATGATGAGACACCCACCAACACCAGTTGTGTCACAGCCCAGGTGGGACTGGATGTACCCACGAAGACTGGACGTACCACCTCAGCTGGTTCTAAACCCCCTTTCCCCAGCACTCCCTTTAAGAAGGTCATGCCTATGTGCCAATGAGCCTGTCCCCATGGTGGGAGTGGAGGGACCCTTGAAAGGCACAGAGGGAGGATGCTGCCCCTCGCACCCTCCTTCCCTTCATGTGCTTGCAGAGCATCTCTGCAGGCAAAACGACGTGCAATGTATGTTGCTACTTCTCTCTAGGTTTGCTCTTATGGTTGAATGTAACTTACTAGGCAATATAAAGCAGTATCACCATTTAAAATCGCTTGAAAGGCACAGAGGGAGGATGCTGCCCCTCGCACCCTCCTTCCCTTCATGTGCTTGCAGAGCATCTCTGCAGGCAAAACGACGTGCAATGTATGTTGCTACTTCTCTCTAGGTTTGCTCTTATGGTTGAATGTAACTTACTAGGCAATATAAAGCAGTATCACCATTTAAAATCGTTGCTCAAGTGGCCTGGCACATTTAAAAAAATTTTCATTATCCCATTTAAAAGAAAGTTTGACCAACACGTTGCTCAAGTGGCCTGGCACATTTAAAAATTTTTCATTATCCCATTTAAAAGCAAGTTTGACCAACGTGAAGTATTTCATTTTAATAGATGTGGATTTTTATTTTATGTTTTTTAAAACAAGCTAGAAAACACTGTCTTTTATCTACCGGGATTTTTACCAGCAGCGATCCTAAATGCCAGGCATTGTATTTATAACAGAAATGCTTACACACATTTAATTGTGGCATTGTTAGTTGTGCTGATATGCTAAAAGCGACTTCATATATCCTCTGATTTTGCCCTGATTGTTTGTGTCAGTTACTCTTGTAAAAGCCAGGGGGGGGGCACAGCGGGCTCCCCTGGTCTCTAACTGGCAACATGAATTGTGGTCATTAGAGCATTCCTGACCTGTGTACAAAACAAGGCAGCGGCGTCAGCACAGACTGAAGCATCCTCTGGGACACAGATAATTGCTCCTACTGGTACGTATCAAACTCTGTCTCCGCCGCACGGGTTTATGAGTTTCAAAGAAGAGAGATCTTTTCACTTTGAGATTTAGGAATGATAAATGGTAGAGTACACTCTATTTTCTTTCTAGAAATGAGATTTATCACTAATCCAAGGATAAAATAAGGATGAGACCAAAAAGAAAAAAACCAAACAAAACCAAACAGAAATACAGTAGATGGAATAAGGCCTAGGTCTGACCACTCTAAAAAGGAAGTACATTTCAAATTATATATCTTTCCTGTGATCAATATGTCTTAGTTATTCACAAATACACATCTGCATGTGGACACAGTAAGACTGTATATAAGTTTAAAATAAGCAACTGTGACTATATCATGTTAATTCTATTTGCTTTGCCAAATCCCTTGAGCAAACTGAAAAAGAGGAATTAAAAAAAATGTCTGGGTCAGCCAAAAAATGTTTATTCATGCTTTGCCAAATCCCTTGAGCAAACTGAAAGAGAGGAATTAAAAAAAAATGTCTGGGTCAGCCTAAAAATGTTTATTCGCACATATTGATTTATTTATTTTTTGGCAGAATAATCTTTCCCCTAGATATTTTCTCATTCAGAAATAATAAAGCATTTGGCCAGTGGTGGATCCAGCTCAGTTACTATCAATGACCACACCTGATGCTCACAGAGAGGTAAGAACGGGGCACGTATGTGACACCTCCCCCTTAGCAGTCTCTCAGACTCTAACTATATTCAGATCAGTGATTTTTTAAGGAAGCTATAGTTGCTAAATATTCAATTCTGTTCATTTTTCTTCCATACACTTACCCAGTTTGCCCTTACAGCCACGTAAACTTGTGCATTTACATTATTCTTTGGAGAATTTCATAAGCTTCTTCTCCAACATGTTGAAGAAATACCTTCTATTGATTGTTCTGAAACCTGTCACCCATCAGTTTTGTCTGATGCTCCACAATTTTTGTTACAGAAGAGATACTGAACAAGAATCCCTACCCGTATCACACATGCTTTTATAGACCCCTAAAATATTCCAACATGACAACCATTTTTGAGGATGATGAGCCTTAGCTTGGTCCATTGTTCCTAATAAAGAAGTTACTCCATCATCTTTGTTCAATAAAACTTGTTGCTCTTCACTAATTTCTCCCCAGATCTACAAAGTACTTTATTTCTATCTTGGGCATTTTTAATATAGTCAGCCAATAAAACTTAAGGATAAATTTGGACATTTATTAACAAAACAGACAGGAAAAAGCTGTCTTTGATTCCCTAAGTAGTCTCACTGACATCCACTTTGTGAGAGACTGAAACAGAGATCCCACTTGTCTGACTTGAAATTATGTTTTCTCAGGAGAAATCTTAATTAGGATGTTCCACTACAAGAAGTTAAACATATATTTTAACAAAAAGATAAAAAGATAATTACTCTAGAACTCAGTGCTTATCCTCCATAAATATGGACAGAGACATACAAACCATTTTTTGAGTAAAGGGTAACTCAGTAATTTAAAAATAAATCAGCGTTAACCCAAACCACCTTGCAGCATGATGATCTAGTGACCTGTGTTAAGCGAGGCAGGGAGAAGCCCACATTGACCCAAGCAGATGGAGTTTGAAAAAGGGGCTCTTCCTTCCTGATGAAATGATTTAAGCACAGACATTTCAGTCAAAGCAAGGGCCCTTCCCTCCAAATTCTGTGCATCTCAGGATAATATGTTCTGAAAAGGTGATGAAAATTCACCGTCACTTTCCTATTGCTCAGCAAAACCTGAAATTTCAATTAAAAAAATCACCAAAACCAGTTAGAGAGTCCTAGTCTGTTACTATAGCCTCTTTTCCGGAAAAAAAGTAGTATTTTTTTGAAATTCAAATCCATCCAGTAGTTTTATTCCTTACAACACTTTTGAACCTTACAAAACTCAATCACGTGTAGCATTTCTCTTCATGCACAGAAACACAAAGTTTGCACACAAGCTTAGCACACAACCAGCCACCCTCCCGCCACCTCCAGACCTGAACAACGCATTAAATCTGATACTCAGAAAGGGAATAAAACGTCAAAGTTGACTTTTGAACAACATTTGACAAAGAAATGATGGATGAAATGAGCAGCACATGCATTAATTACTTAGTGATGAGTCAACTGAAATAAACTGAAGAAATATTATCACTAGAAGCGATGTTGAAAAATGGTTTTGCATCGGGGCAAACACGCAGTGCGATGTCTCCCACTGCATGAGTCTGGTTTTCAATTTTCCTCTAATTAGGTTAAGGGTAACCTGACAAGTGCATCTTTATGAGGTAGAAGACATGTGTATTACTTTTAAGCAGCTTGGTAGGTTTTCCATTTCTATTCATTTCCCTGTACCTATCCTACACGTCCAAGCACGCTGCGTGCAAATGAACGCTGAGAGTCTCCGAGCTCAGCAGGTGCTCCATGTTTGTCTGAGAAAGGTATTCCCAGGATCTCCACAGTCAACAAGCAGCTTCCTTATGCCATGTTTAGTAGATGCTTGAGGACAACTCTCTAAACCACTTAAACCACTTAATTCTCTTCTTTCCTCTTCTGAAGGGAGGACTGTTCTTGCACTAATTTTGTAACCATCAAGGAAGAACCACATTCAATGGCATCTTTCAGTCTTGCTCTTCCTCAACCATTTTTAAAATCTAAATTCAAATGCAAATTTAATTTTTACATTAAATTTTTACATTTTACTATTTTTCTAACAGATTTTTTTTTTTTTTTACTGCCAGTAGTCTCCAGAAATCAACAGTGAGATGTGCACAACTCACATTTAGAGTCCCTGTCCTGCAATGTTTCAAATTTCAATGCACAAAATAGGCAAGGATTATGAATATGTGTTGCATTCATCTTGTCACCAGGGAAAAAATGGCATGGAAAGTTCAAGAGTTTTACAATAACCCATAATAGAGTTTTAGAATAACCCATAATATTAAAAATATAAATTTGGATACGGAAAAGAAGGGAAACTCACAGTTAAGTTTCATCATTTTATCTGGAGTCCTCATCAGTGATTTGTTTTTAGACACTGCCTACAATCCCACCACAGTTCATAGGAATCTTTCAATAAGCGACTATTAACTGTGTTGATGTCTGGTTACCCAGTAATAATTGCATGTATCTTTCTACAGTTGGTTTTAGAAGTATAAAATATTACATAGATATTATTTAAATTGTGTCATTATTAAGAAGAAAATATGAGTCTATGAATAAGTTTGTTTCAGCTTTGGAAGCTGTAAAGGCAGGCAAATAGAAATAACAAATGTCCCAGGTTTTGCCACAGCAGGTATTCAGTTGGCCATGAGCAGTTGCCTGTGCAGTCCTTTCAGATCCTCCAAAGCAAGATGCTCTGAAATATGGTGCTGTTATGGCAAAGGTCACCAGATGGCACTGTTAAACATTTAAAGATTTGACTGATAAAGATTTATTTTTTTAGACAAGCAAGGTTTTAGTCTTAAAAGAAAATGCTATTGTGTTGGGTTTTTTGGATAAAGAATCTTTGAGGAAGCTCTGACTGTTAATGAGGAAGTGTTCTGTCCATCTTGATTTCTCTAAGCAAAATCAACAGAGGAGGAGTGATCTCCTGACATCTCTGGTTTAAGTTCTCCAATGAGAGGCAATTGCCCATGTGGGCTCTTTTGGACTTCTTCGTTTTGAAGCCCAACACATTTAGGGCAAAATATGCCCATTACACAAACAGCATAAAGCTCTGGTTGTGTAGTCCTCTTTTTCCTTTTTTTTTCATTTGGAAGCAAGCCACAAAATTTTTATATTCTGCACCACTGGTCAAGAAGGGGAAAATTATTATTTACCTTGGAAAGGGAAGGTGCGGAGGGTCCCCCATTCTTTAATAAAGATTTCCTTATTTTTCCCCATATTTACAAGTCCCCAAACTTTTTTTTAGGGAGTTTAGGGACCATTTTTATTAAGTGGGGAACATACTTTGTCAGCAAGTTCTTGGCAATGCTTTCTACTAATTGGTACTTTATGGTCTTGGAAAAAACATACTGATAATGTCTCAGTATGACTCTGTTCTCATGGGAAATTCATAATCCACCCAACGATGAAGATTTCCTCTTCCCAAAGATCGGTGGAGTTCCATCAATTTGTTAACCTGAAATCTTTATTTTCGAGCACTGGAAGATATATTGATCAGCACTCTTTCACAGGATATATAGATCATATTTGTCTACTTAGATCTAACAGTAGTGGAAGGAGTGGAATCGTGTACAAACTTGCCCGTAAAATGATAAACAGCATGGTCATGTTTGACATGAATTTTATCACCTGGCGAGATGCTGAGGAGATTTATGAAGACAAGTTCTCTAACTGGACCTGAAATGATACATAAAATCTCACTGGCTGGTCACTCAGGCAGGGAAAGCTCTGAGGAATATTAGACCATGCTTTTATATTCAGTGAATTTCCTTGTCACATAACACGTTAGTGTAAATAATATTGTATTTTTAAAACTTCATTCTCAGGAGTATAAAACCATCAGCACGTATAAATTGTTGTAACAATATATGCCAGCATAGTTTGGGCGAGTCAGCAAAACTGGATTTAGAATTAACCCAGTGATTAATTTCATTGGCACCAATTGAAAAGAAAGTCAGCAAATACACCACTTTTACAGCACCATAATAATACAGAGAGGACCTATAACCACAGGTTTTAGATCCTTTGAAATTTCATTTTATTTCCTGGTGAGGCAACAGACTTCCTGATAAATCACTTAAAACACTTTTGGGTTTCCTCCTTATCTATAAAATGGAAATAACAATATTTTTGACACCTATTTAGCTCTCTTTTGAAACTATGGTATGACTATAATCTCATTGTAGCCAATGCCAATACCCATGAGAACATTTAAATCAGGGTATCACTATTTTCCTGCATTTTGTGGGGAGGAAAAACTGAGAGTCTTGAATCTCTTCTGACATAAAGCAGAGACTCTTCTGAAATCCCAAAGAGTAGCATCAAAATATTACCATGACCTTTTGTACTGCCGATGTCTCTAGTCTATACAATTAGTATATAAATAACATTACCTTAATACCTTCCGTATTCTGGAACTTGCTGTCTCCTTTTAGATTAAACACAGATGTGCTTCAGGAAAAAAAAGTATATTTCCTTTGCCATAAACGATTAAACACAGATGTGCTTCAGGAAAAAAAGTATATCTCCTTTGTCATAAATTTAAACTTACTACAACAATTAGTCTACATCTGGGATTCCATCAAGAATTTAAAGAAAAATGGCAAATACAATCAACTGACTATTACAGTACATTTGACCATGTAATAAAACTCCTGAAATTGGTTCAGAAAGGACAATAGATAAGTCCAGTTCTTTCAAGTAAAGGTGCTCAGAGGCTCTGCTGTCAGTCTGAAACATTTATACATTTATTTTCTCAGTCCATCTCTCTTTGCATCACCAAGGACACAAGTTTGTCTATTGGACTGCATTTTACTGGAGAACTTGGAGAACTCATCTAAGGAAGGCTTGTTTGGTTAGGTTCAGAAGCCAGTTCTGACAACTGTAATTCAAATAATCTGACAAAATCAATTGAATTACACTGACACAAAGTTGCCAAAAGTTAGAATTTCAACTCTTATACAATTCAAGAATCAGAGAAACTGTTACAAATATAATTTTTATCCCTTGGAGTCATCCTGTATATAATTTCTTTTAATCAATGCATGGCTAAACAATAAAACCTAAGGAAAGGAAAGAAGGAACACAGAAGG
>NW_015090831.1:3505196-3566843 GCF_001431845.1 Calidris pugnax | reverse complement strand
TAAAACCTAAGGAAAGGAAAGAAGGAACACTTTTAATATTCAAATAATCTGACAAAATCAATTGAATTACACCGACACAAAGTTGTCAAAAGTTAGAATTTCAACTCTTATACAATTCAAGAATCAGAGAAACTGTTACAAATATAATTTTTATCCCTTGGAGTCATCCTGTATATAATTTCTTTTAATCAATGCATGGCTAAACAATAAAACCTAAGGAAAGGAAAGAAGGAACACAGAAGGCTATTTTAATCTACTTATTTAAAGGAGATGTCTATATTATTTTCCTCTGCATCTTTAATCAGTTAAATAACATTAAAATAACTAAAATGCACAGACTTTTGGCTGGGGAATACCTGTCAAAAGTGTAACATCTGTTAAGCTGTGGAAATGAACTATATTTAGTTTATATACCTGTAAATGTTATTTAGGGCGAAGCAAAAACCAGAAAACCCCACAAGCAACAAACACCACACCCAACCACACAACCCAAAAACCAAGATGCTAAAATAGAAAATTTCTGTGCAGGATGTTTTGGTTGATTTGTTTTCTTGTGCATTTATTGCACACTAACAGGAATGAAAATAGAATTTAAACGGAAATTTTTATAGGTGACTCAGCCTTGGTTCCACAACGAAACTATATAAACTTAATCTGCTTTTTAACATTAATTGCATTAAATACATATTTGCTGCCTTTCTTATATGAATTTACCGCTACTGCTGGCTCTCATCAGTCAAAAACTGACTGAAATTAACAAGACAAATTCTGGAACATAACAAAGCTGATCAAAACGAACCCCTAAATATATCAGTAGGAAAACAAGGAAGAATGAAATAGTATTGGAATGTATAGGACAAGGCAAATCTGCAAGAAAATAGTTTAAAATTTTTTCTTACATAAAAAAAAATGATTTGGAATAACAGTAGAAATATTCTCCCAAGTGGTGGTTATTAACCAAGGCATCATCACACATACCTTTACACACACACACAAAACCATTAGCAAAAATAACTTCTACTTCTAAAATGTTGTACCAAGTTTGAAAATGTAACATTTTTCAAGTGGGAAAGTAAGCACCGTATCTGGCCCTTTCCCCCCAACTCAAGAGAGAATAGATTAGCAACAACTCCATTGCTTTCTTGGACTGAAGGTTTTTGTGTGACACCACACATCCCCCAGCAGACAAAGCCTTTTCTTCAGGTCTATCTGATCTCCATTTAGTCAAGTCCACTTTGGAGTTCAATGGTTGAAGAGACTGCAGGGAATATCAGAAATCTGTTATGTGGACTTGGATTTAACCGACAATAAAAATTATGCGTTAAAGCTATCAGGAAAGAAGTCAAGTATTTTGGGGCACTGTACATGCTGAAGTGGTGCTGGGTAGTGCTGTGGAAAAGACTACAACCTTCAGTTAAAACTAGCTCTACTTATAGGTCGTTGTATGGATATCCATACACACATACCCCCTACCTGGGTAAAATAAGTCCCTTCTGAACATAAAAAGAGTGCACAGATCAAACGCATGGGTAGGAGAGAGGCTGGCATTTGTTTGTGATTAAACACACAAATCTGCTTTTTAACCAGCTGGAAAACTTATACCACGATGTATTACAAGGTATTTTTCACTGTGAAGAAACATATTATTCACCAGGATTTGGCAGGAGGGCCAATAAATTTTAAATCAGAATTGCTGGACAGTTAGCGCCCAGTAGGCATTGCCTGGAAGTGTGAAAATAACACCTGGCATCACAACTAGTTTGAGACTGGAGATCATGGACTGGAAAAACCTCTCCTTTTTGGAAAACAAACCCAGAATATATGCCCTAGTAACAGAACAGTTCTCTCTTCAAGAAGAGGGGTGCGCTCCAATGAGTGCTCTTCATAGCTTACTTTATCCCGTGCCCTTGCTCCTATGAGTTTCCCTTAGCATGAGTAGCAGATCGCAATTCTTCCCATGTAGGAGGAAAATCAGTCATGATACAGTTTTCATTTTCCTTCTAGAGTTCCAGCTTCATTAAAGAAACCTATAGAATCTGCAACAGAAAAGACCCTGCAGCTTGTCCTTAAAGAAAGTACATCTGATCTGAGTAAGCGTTGGGGTGGACACAAGAAAAATGGAACATCATTAAAATAGATTCTAATTTTGTGCAGTATGGCATATTAGAGCAGCACATTCCCCATTTGTTCTTGCCTTTGTGCTGCTGGAGGGGTCACCCCCAAGGTCACCACTCCTGCGCAGGACAGACGGTGGCTGCCTGCTGGTTCCACCGCGCCAGAGCCAACTGCACAATTACGTTGGTCATTCAGGGGCAAAGAGGGGTGAGTCAGTGTGAAACACTGAACCACGAATCCCTTTTTTGGAAGCAGACGGTAAGGAAGATTGATAAAAATCAACATCAAGATCCTCAGTTGTTTAACTGCTTTTCCTATGGCACGTAAGTGTCTCTGAGAGACTGAAATGCTTTTACGGGTTGTCATGTCACCTTAAATTTTGGTGACTCAAGCATCATAAATGACTTCCCTGAAGTACATAAAAAAACAGCAGGAGACGTAGAAGTAGCTAGTGAATATCTCTGGATATTCAGCACAATTTAGTCTCCATGAAATATAGATTTTTTTCAGTACAACTTATCCACAGCAATAACACGCTGATATTTACAACAATATATTTGATTAGTTCTGTGTATTGCATTAATAAAGAAATAAAAAAAAAAAAAAAAAGAGGAAATCTGACAGCAGCGTGGATGGTGGCTGCTTTTGATGCCTTGGCTGCTCTCCACTACCTTCATTACTCAGCTCGATGGGGTGCAAGATCAAGAAAGTCTGCTTCCACCTCTAGGCCAGGGCGGCATAACTCTCGCAGGCTGCAGTGTTCTTAAGGAAGCATGTGAGCTGTCATCAGAACTTACAAACCCCTCTTCCATAGAATATCCTTATTCTTCCACAAGTCAGTACCAAGGAGGAGGTGGAGAACGCAGAAGAAGGGATGAAAGCACAGACAGCGCAGTAATGAATAACAATTTTGTTTAAAAATTGCGTAAAAACAACCCGCTTTCATTTATTGTCTTCTTAAAATGCACAGTTGGACTTCTCTCATATTCATGCGCTTTTGCCGGTATCAACTTATTTCCACTGAAACAGCACACACCTTTGTTGTACTGCTGCTAATGTGTAATTTATTTGGGCGAGAATAATCCTGTGCATTAGACTAAGTCGGAAAACAAATAAAACCAGCATAATGAAAGTAATTTCTTTCCTATTTGATTTCCATGCAGAAGATTAAAATGTGTTTTGAGGAAAAAAGCATGAGGAGCAAAGAGACGCTGTTGTTGAGAAGCCACTGAAGGAGAGGTGCAGCAATCTCAGAGATCCACACATTGAGCCTTTCCCTCTCTTATTCATGCCAAGGGCTGCCAGGAGGGGACCAGCAGCTTCCACCCCCCCCAAATCCTATGGCTGGGCACAGCAGCAATGTATCAGCCTCCCAAAAATCAAAAGTACAAGCAGGACATTAGGATTTCATAACAGTTTCTTATCCCCACTTCATACCACAGCTCTTTGGCGTAGGAGGTGAGGCTTTTATTCCTCTATTTTGCTTCAAAGCACCAAGCACTCGTGTTAACACATAAGAAAAATATTCAGGTCAGTGCTGAACAGCAATAACCTTCCATGCAAAAGGATCATAAAGTAATTGCAAGTTATCTAAGAGTCGTCCTCAAACTGAAATGCACCCAGGTCTGGAATGGAAGGCAGGGAATTTGTTCAGCAGCCCTCGTCTTTTAAATAGTGATAAATCAGGCTAAAGTAAAATACAGCATCTAATGAAAGTTAAGTCCATGCAGACCTCACAGAATTAATACAGACAAGAGAACGACAGCACGGCAGCACACCTGGACTTTGGAATAAAATACAGCAGGAGCCAAGTGCTTTCCTAACCTGAGATACACCCAGAGTACCCCGGAGGCAGCAGGAGCAGCACTGGGCCAGCACTTGGTATTCCCAAGGCCTTTGGCACAACCATTCTCCTCTGGTTTTACCCAGAGAACTGCATTTTCCCCTGGAGCCTGTTCCCATCCAGGAACACCTCCATCCCGGGGCCCTTTCCACCACCAAGGACATCGATACAAGTTACACTGTAGGTTAAAACTGGAACACGCATGATCCTGCTCAAGCCAAATTGCTCTCCGTGCTACACAAACCACTCTGTAGACAGCTTTTAGGAAATAAATTGTGTAAAATGGACTGAATCTGACCCAAGCTTCCACTGAATGTATAGGTAAATGGCTCCTAGACTCAGTACTTAAGGAATCTGCATTGGCTCATCAACATTCATAACTTCTGCCATAACATGAAGGAGATAAAGCACAAACACGTTCTGAAAAGAAGATAAAAGAAGAGCTGTTAAAAGCAAACATTCTTCTTTCATTGTGCTGTTAATTTTCTCTTTAACAGAGCTCATTCCCAGTCCACCCAGAGCAAGGCAATAGTCTCAGTGGTGGGGTGTTTCGCAGATCTCTCAGCAGTAGAGCACACACAAAACCCTACCTATATAGGACACAGCTGCTTGAAATTTCCAGGCAGGCGCCAGATTTGTTTTCGTTTGGGAGGATATCCCCGCAATTGATGCACAGATGGAGAAGGCAGTTAACTAGCAACAATAATAATCATCCTCCATGACAGGCTCAGAGCTGAATCCAAACCGAAGGTGAGGAGCGGCAGGAGAATCACAGAATCACAGAATCTTAGTGGTTGGAAGGGACCTCTGAGATCATCGAGTCCAACCACAAAAAAAAAAAACCAAAAAACAAACCAACACCACACACCAAACAAATACAAAACACACCACACCAAACGCCCACCAAAAACACCACACCCACCAACTAAACCCCACACTCAACACCTCACCATAAACCAATAACCTTGGGCACTAGAGCATGCCCTGAAGAGCCATGTCTATATGTTTCTTAAATACCTCCAGGGATGGTGACTCCACCACCTCCCTGGGCAGGCTGTTCCAGTGCCTGACCACTCTCTCAGTAAAGTAATTCTTTCTAATATCTAATCTAAATCTCCCTTGCCGCAACTTCAGACCATCTCCTCTGGTCTTGTCATTCGTCCTTTGGGAGAAGAGGCCAACACCTGCCTCTCTACAACCTCCTTTCAGGTAGTTGTAGAGGGCAATGAGGTCTCCCCTCAGCCTCCTCTTCTCCAAACTAAACATGCCCAGTTCCCTCAGCCTCTCCTCATAGGACTTGTTCTCCAGGCCCCTCACCTGAGATTTTAAGGCTGGGAGTCCATGCCCTGGTGGTTGGTGAGAACAGCAGCTCACGCTGTAAGAAAGGCACAAACTCACTGTTTCAGTTGGGGACGGACTCTCCTGTTTAAGCCTTTAAGCTCAGATCGAGCTATTAGACAGAACCATTTATTAAGACGCCTGCTGCAGCACAGGATACAAAGCAAAGAGAAGCCACCGTTCCAAACAGCTATTAACCTTGGTGAACAGGTGAATCCTGTCATCATAAAAATGTGTTATCTTGGAGGCCATCAGAGCAGGGAAGGACGCTCTCTCTCCTCTCCTAATCTCTTCTGTGATTCCAATTTAAATGATACAAAATCCCTTGGAAGTGAGAGGTTTTGTTCCTTCTATTCAGTCTCATTATCCCAAAGAAAAGTTTATCACACAGCTGTTATTATCTTACTAATTATTGTTATCATATTAGCTATGGCTAGAAAGACTGATTAGTTTGGTCTGGGTTTAGATACACATACTAATATACAAAATTAATGCAACTGAATATGAAGTCCTCTGAGGCAGGATCTCCAGTGCTTCTGGCTGCCCACTAATGTAAAATATAGTGGGTGAAAATTATGTCAATTCACCACAGAAACCTTGAACTCTGGGGAAGAACAGAATTCAAACATTTTGGACCACACCAAATTCTTGTTTTCCAAATGTTACATCAGCTTTTCCCTATGTACTGGAAACTGGGGCATAAAATGTTTCCCTCCCCCTACGAATAGCTACTGTACTATATTATTTTTTTTAGTGCATGGAAAACTCTAAAATGAGAGTAGTCTTGTACTTTCTATCGATAGCACCAAATTAGAAGAGGGAAGGTCCTGCAGATATTTTGCAGTTAAATGAAAGCCAATTCATTTTGCTGTAAATAACTACTGATGCAATAATAGAAATATGAATATAGACACATAAATACAACATATCTGGCTTATTAGCTTTAAAACAATTCAAAGGACAGTTTCAGCAGTCTCCAGACTGCAATTTATGAGATTTTATGATGGACCATCAGACACTTTGGAGATGTCTAGTCCACCACACTCCTGGCCCGCTCGGGTTGCTCTCCAGGCTGGACTGTCTCACTGTGCCTGGTCCTTTGGCAGCAGCCCCAGCTGCAACCACAGCAAAAACCAGCAGCTGAACCTCACTAAGATTTATGCTCCACACAGTTTCATTGCAAAAATAAAAGTTTGGACTGTTTTTTTATTTTATCTAAATGCTTTCAACCACCCTTACAATGCAATTGCGTGAGCAAAGGACAAACAAGGTCAGAGAATAATGAAATTATAATTCAGTGACAAAATAACAAGCAACTAATGAATGCATTGGCAAATCAAGCCCAACAATAGAACATTAGTCAAACAACAACAAAATGATTAATAGATTTAAGTATTCCTGTCAATGATTAAAATACCTAACTCGGTACTTATGAATTCATCATTTTCTCTCTGTGAGTAACAAGAGCCATGTGGTAATTGCTGCCTCCTTTAAGTCACCAGTGCAGGTTTAATGTGCTCAAAGTAAAGCCATTGCTGCTTTAAAGCCATGCAAAATGATTGCAACCTTTTTTGGCATCTATCAATAAAAAATGGGTTTGTGGCGATATTAAAGGATGAAAATCACTTTCTTTTACTCACTGACATCTTCCTTTTTGAAGTGAACTTTATGACTAAAAAGAGAACAGCCACCTTTTGTCACTGTTGAAAGATGGATGGATTAAAAGGAGCACATATCACAGCTGCAAATAGGCTGCAGATCTTCATCAATATAAATCCACAAAACGTTTGACTGTACCAGGGAAACATATTTTGAAATTTTCATTCCATGAAGAGATTACAGGAACTTAAAAGGCAAATAGCCATTGATTCTTATGACACAAACTGTTAAAGGAAGAAGAAAAAGTAAACATTTAAACTATTCCTTTAAAGTCTCCTCCTTAACTTACAATTCTTCTCAAGTGCTAAGCACCCTTAGCAGTTTTGTGGAGCCTGTGCTATGTTTTCCTCCCTGAACTTTCTTCTAGTTTGTATATCAAATTTCATAGAAATTCTTATTTTACATTGAGGTACAACAGGAATCTTTTTGATGCTCTTGTTGGTATGGTTTATCATTAGGAGGGCCTGAAAGGGCCAAAGTTCTGCTCTGAAACAGAGTTTCTGTTCTGCAAATAGCAGTCAGGTTGTTTGTATTTTATACTATGGTGCCCTACTGGGTGATGGATCCTGACCCCGTGTAATAACCAACTGGTTTTCCCTTATATAAATTCTTATGCATGTGATAATTGTCTCTGGAGTGACTAGCTATAATTATTATAAGGTACTAATTATTACCTTAGTACCCAGGAGTTCAAGCCACAGCCCAGATTCCCTCTATCAAGTCCGTGTTTCTTCTGTGACAGAAAACCCCCCGTCCTTGACAAAGCGGCTCCGCAGGGAAAGGAGAAGGGAAGTAATGAGTGACAGCAAACACGATGGCTGGGATGAGAGGCAATTACCTCATGTGCCAAAGACTCCATTTCATCCAGACTAACACCTTTTTGTGTCCTTCCAGAACATCATTTTGTCTCTTGATTTTCTTAAATTTATCAAGTACCCACAATTGTTAACACAAACTTTATTTTTCAAACCCTTTCTAACAAGAAATAAGAATGAGTATTAAGAATTCTAATTACCTTCAAAACAGAAGTGGTTTAGAGCATGCATCTCTTTTTTCCCTGAAAACATCCCTCTTTGGATGACTCTCTGAGGAGACTAGAGAAATTTTAGCACTATACTCTAAAAGTAAATTACACTGCAGCTGGGGACACACAACGCTTTAAAAATAGCATATATGGATTGAGGTAAAAAGAATTAGTAAGCTTCTTTTACAATGGCACAGCTATTTATTCCAGGTAACATTAGATGTGCTTTCAAAGGTTCCTACCAGTCATACTCATATATCAACATCAACGGTTAAATGCTCTGTCCAGAGCAAAGGGAGGGAGGACACTCCAGGAAGAATAACGACGCACCGACATGAAGATTCCCCTGTGAGCTCTGTGACTGCAGGTACCACGGGGCTCTCCTCCTCCCTTGGCCATTATCTTGCCCAAATCCACAGGTCTCCCACATCCCAGCACTGCCTCCACTCCCTCCCCAGCCAGAATGGACTTGATCAACTGTTATGTTTTCCCACATTCATTAACTATCTGTGCTTTGCAAGTAGCACAGAGGAGTTTCCAAGATAATATCGCAGAGACAAGGCACCGCTGATCCAAATGCAGGGAATCTTCAAATTCTTAAAATACTTCATGTTTCGTGAGATCCTACCTGTCAGTGATTATTTTAAATCTTTATCACAATGAATAAAACCTATGTTTTCCAAAATTCCAGATTCTAATTATGCAATATATTGTCTGACCTTTCTCTAAAGTAAACATCTCTCTGTAGAGCATGGATTTATTTGGAGGTTTCTGCAACCCTCTTAAAATACATCAGTGTGGGAAAAAAAACCCCAAAGCCTATATTCTTCATATTCAAAATGACAAAGCTTCTGTGATGTTTTACTAAAAAGCTAATATAAAATTGTTTTAAAAATTCACCTTTGACTTTTTAATTTACAATTATTTTAGCCTTCTGTCTACAGCAAAATTTAAAACCATTAAATTAGTTTTCATTAAAAACTTCCCAAGTTGTTGGCTAATATCTATTAAGAAAGAACAAAATAAAACAATAAAATGTCACAAATAAAAAAATGTCTGCCTTGGTTACGCTCAAGAAATCCACTTACTGTGCCAAAACTACCTGTGCAACAGTCTTGCTACTGATAGCTCATCTGAGAAAAATCTTGGTAAAAACTAAGTATTCAGGCTGTGCCTCAGACCAACAGCTGAATCCCAGCGTCTACTTGCACTACGTTCATAAATGATCAGGTCTTTAGAGTAAACATATAGTATAACTGCAGTAGAACCTTTAAAATCCTAATTATCAGCTTACTACTAATGCTAAAGTTTGTTCTGATTATATTTTCTTCCCAAATACTGGAAGTTTTAGTTATGGTCACCCTTTCAGGTCCAAAAGGACTTGTCAGAGTGAGAGACAATGACTAGTGGCCTTTTTGAAATTAAAACTACATTATCTATAGCGCAGGTCAGTTTAGAATAGAAGACAGCCTCTGTTCCAGCTAAAGCATGAAATACATTCTTGATGTATGTTTAGCACCACAATCAACGTTTCCAAGCTCCTTGCCAGCAGAACTCACAGGGCTGAACATCGGCGTTGTCAGCTCCTTGGAAATCTCTGACATATTTTGCATACCCCAGATAGACTTCTCCTCTACATTGATAGCCCTTTCATGCAGGGAGGCAAGCCCTTGAACAGAAATTCAGCGTAGAACACGTACTCCACCTAAAGAAGATCGCAGCACAGTAACTTCTTTGGACATAATCACCATGGGATGGATGAGTAGAGTCTACCTCTCCACCAGGAAAACCCCACTGCCCAGGCTGAGAGCTGGTGAGGGAAAGTCAGAAGGTCTCTGGCTGCCCACTCCCCTTTTCCTGTGGTCAGGAGTAAGGTATGACTATAAGAAAACACCAGCTGGGCAAGAATGAGCACAGTTAAAAGCTGCTCTTGTTCTCTTGGTTAGGTTTCTCACTTGCAGGAATCACTCAGCCCCAAAAATGTGTCCCACAGGAGGCAGTGATGGTGATCCAAAAGCAGTAAAACTTGTAGCAATAAGCAAGAAATGACCAAAAAACCTCCACAAAACCACACAATGAAAAAAACCTCAAATGACAAAAAAAAAACAACAAACCAACAAACCCCGTAGTAATTTCTATTTGAACTAAATATTTTCAGATTTGATGGAGTCTGTGACTTGCTCATCCAGACCTCATAATCAAATTGAAGCACCATATAAATTCTGGAAGATGCTAAGATTTACTAAACTGCTACAGCTTTCCCATGCTTCTAACCAACAAAAATGCCGGCAACATGAGACAATAATAAATCTCACCAAGAATTAGTTGCTAATAACAACTCTTTTTGAAGGCAGATAACTTATTTTGGAAGTCTAGAACTCCTAATCACACTCTTTGTCAAGTCCCTAAATGCACAGCTGTGCCTTCATTAGGGGAAAAAGAAAGATGTGAGAAGCACTTTCTCAGCTGAAGTCAGAAGCGAAGGCCTGCAGATGTATCCCTTAACAAGAATTGTATTTCATTCACATCACATTTTACTTGGAAGATGACTGCAGCTCGTGCTAACGCAAGCCAACGGCAATTTCTACTTCATTTACAGTCCATATATTGAAAAGAGCTTCCTGGATCCTTTGGTGAACACTTATAGCGGCTTTATTAAGATCAACAGAGTGACTTTCTTTATGCAAGCACTAGAAGACTAAAGGCTTTGAAAGCACTAAGGTTCCTTTTATAAGTACGTTGGGGTGGACACAGATGTCTACAGAGCTGAGGTCCAAACCAGCCCAGTTGCTGGGCAGCTCTATGTGAATTTGCATTAGATCCAGCTTCTCATTCCTGCTGTATGCTGGGAATTTCCGTATGATTTATGTATATCCCTAGGTATGTATCATATGTATTATGAATATCCTTAGGGATGCAGGAAGGGTTCTTTCTGACTGTGTAATGAGTCTTAGAAAAACTGAGGCATTTTGCAAACGGCTCCTCCCAGCTCTAGATCGCTTTGGCATCAGGAGGGAAAAATTTCCTGGACCGGCAGAACAATTTTTTATTAAACGTAATGTATGGACTTTTTAAGGTATGTAAATCACAAGACTAAATTTCTGCATGTAACAAGAAATGTTTGTGAGCTCTTACATCCCGCAAATTGAATAGTTTTAGCACCGGAGCCTTTACAGTAGTTTCAAGACAATATTGAGAAACCTGGCACATATCGGTGGACTTCAAAACAAAAAAGTTTTCAAATAGTAGAAAGCCGGATTTTCTGTGGGGATCATGTAAGGGCATGTTTTTGTCTTTCATCTAGTTTTCTCCTTTGTAAAGCCAGACAGGACACATATGTAGAAACCAGTAACCTTTGCAGTGAGAGAGGAAACATCTCCATGATCCCCATTTTGCTTCATCTGAACAGTAACCACTACGTGTCACTAAAAGGGATGTTTCTATTTAAAGCATTTTTCCATTAAGCTCAAGAGGGAGAAATTACAGTTTGGAGATCACTGTGTTTTATCCTTTCCTGTAATACCAGACATTACGACCAACATGAGATTTGGGTTGGGTTTGTGCTTTCTTCTCTTCTCTAAAAATGAAAGCATCCAGCTCCCACATTAAGGGCAGGAAACAAGCCCCGGTTTCCCTGAAGGGCTAATACAGCACTTTACATTTTTAAGAGTCATAGGACATTCAAACGTACCAGAAAGCAGATATATGGGCCTCACACTGCATCCACTTCAATTTGTGAGTAGTTCTCTGATTATTTTTTCATATAAATGATGAGTGTCAGTTCATGGCAGAAAGCAGAACAGTTGCACTTCACAACACTATTTTTAATTATAATGTACCTTAAACACGAGTACACAGGATGTTGAAACAGTTTGGGGTTTATGTATCTGTGCACATTTTATGTAGCAATTTGCAGAACAGAACTTATTCCCATCCTGTTTTATCTTTTTGACGCCAGTGTGTGCCATTAGTTTGAGAATTTAAAACTATATTCACGGCTTTCCTGTAGAAACCTAAAAATTACCTGAACATAAACATTTCATGCCATTCTTCTATCAATTCATTGTCTTTCAATTAAGTAAAAAAGCTCAAATTTACAAAAAATAAGTGTTTTCCTACTTCAGAATTGTGAATTATTCTTTTTTCAACCTGTAAGTTTGTGTCACTTTCTACAACAAAGCCTTGCTCCCAGATGGAACTGTTCTACCATAAATATTTTAAAACAGAACATAAAATGTGACTTCACATTGTTTTCATTTTTGTTCAGGAATTTAGTTTAGCGAGTAAATCAAGATCCGAATGCTCATTAAATGAAGATGTTTGTTCTTGATAAATAAATTATAAGAGTCAATAACAAAGAGTGCAGCTAAACAAACGATTATGAAAATGATGACACAAGCCGTGCAAGGCACAAGCTTTGGGACAGCTGTTGAAATAATCTCAGCATAGCACTGAGGAACCATGCCGTGGTGGCACCTTATTATGATGTTTAAAATTAATAAATCACAGTCACGGAATTGTCAGAATTGGAAGGGACCTCTAGAGATCATCTAGTCCAAGTCCCCTGCCAAAGCAGGGTTGCCCAGAGCACATCACTCAGGAGCATTCAGACAGGGCTTGAAAATCTCCAGAGAAGGGGACTCCACACCCTCCCTGGGCAGCCTCTTCCAGGGCTCTCCCACCCTCACCCCAAAGAAGTTCTTCCTCATATTTGAGTGGAACTTCCCATGTTCCAGCTTGTGCCCATTGCCCCTCGTCCTATCACTGGAAACCACTGAAAAGAGTCTGGCTCCATCATCCTTCAACCCACCCTTTAGGAATTTTAAACATAGATGAGGTCTCCCCTCAGTCTTATCTTCTCCAGGCTAAAGAGTCCCAGTTCTCTCAGCCTTTCCTCGTAAGGGAGGTGCTCCAATCCCTTAATCATCTTAGTTGCCCTATGCTGGACTCTCTCCAGCAGTTCCCTGTCCCTCTTGAACTGGGGAGCCCAGAACTGGATGCAGTATTCCAGTTTCTGAATAAGGCAGAGTGGGTTCCAGATTCCCAGGAAAAGAGGGCAGAGCAACCAACAGCTCCTGCCCTTCAGCAGTGGGGATGTTTTCTCTTATAAATCCCCTTGGACAAAAGCACACAGGTCACAGCTCCAATGTCCCTGTTCCAGTCCCCGTCCCCTTTACAGTTGTGATACCAGTGTAGGGGAGTGATACAAAGAGCTGTCTTTCCCATGTGCAGCTGCATTCACCTCTGCTAAAATTCTAGGTGATGCACATCATTAAAAGAGGGAGAAAGTCAATTAAACAAGCGGCAGGTCCTACATCTGATGGATAATTTTGAAAGAGGCTATCAAATATGCAAGACCATTAGAAAATAAAAAGTACCTTAGACAGCAACAAATTGTGCTGAATTGCCTGCTGGTAATTAAAACGTGCATTTGTTTAAAAGACCACATATAGGTCTTAATGAGTGAGGATTTTGACCTTCTATAGGAGGGCGAAGAGATGTGTTTGGGGCTTAAATTACTATAAATGAGTCTTTCATTTTAAAACAGAGACATTTTCTCTCTGGCTATTCTGGCTCTGGGAATGTGACATCAGCTTTTATGGAACCTCCACGCAAGTATGGAAACCAAGCTGCATCAGGAAGGGGTCAGAAAAGTGTCTCTGTACATCAGATAAACCTATTTTTGAAATCATAATCCGGTCTGCTTCTAATTCCTCCTCTTTTTTAATCTTAGTGGTCATCACTTTGAGAAAATGGGAAGGCTGACAATGGTCCACTGCTCCATTAATCCATCCCACATGTAAGGTATCCTATCTTCCAAACAGCATTTTTAATACTGTGAATGGATTTTAAGAATGGATCCTATCTTCCAAACAGCATTTTTAATACTTTGCTACACATGAATGGATTTTAAGAATGACTGGATGGACAAAAATTATTTTAGAGGATGCTAAATATAGTCTCAGAAAATTTGATTTCGTAGAATATGTTTTATCACATGATATCCCACAGCTAAAAAGAGATGCTCAGAGAGCAGCCAATACAACTATAGCAGCCAGAAAACATTGTTTTGCACAGAGTGGATTACGGTAACATCCTGAACTTCAAATAGGGCTTAAAAAAACCAAACCAAACCAAACCAAACCAAACCAAACCAAACCACCAAATCCTTTTGCATGTGAAAAATTTGCATCCATTGCACATGTAAATGTTTAAACAGCACATGAATACAAGTGATTAAAAAAAATTAATCACATTTTTTGGATAGGCCGGATCTGGAAGCCTAAAATCATGGGAATGTTGCCATTAATTCCAGTAGGAGTCAAGTCTCATCCTAACTATATATTTTTTTTTTAATTATTATTCTTGCACACACTACTTATTTTAAAAGTTTTTTAACAAGTGTCTTCACACTTAAGAAGTTGTTAATGAACTTGTTAACTTGAGAGGACATCATCGGCGCAGAGAACAGTAAATTAGGTCTGTTTTTCCTTGGCATAATGTGTGAGATTTTAAAGACAACATTAGCAGAAATCATTAATCTGTGTGTATTCTACTACATGCCACCAGCATGTATGTGGTTCACATGCATTAAAATTCTGATACATTTATTTAGCAAAGAGTACTGAAGCCTGTACCAGAATCATTTCACATCAACTGAAAATATTCTCAACTACACCGTTTCAGGTGTAGTTTCAGAAAGAAATGATGGTGAGCTGTAAAGACTGATACTACTGCATGCACAGCACTGATGCTTTCAATACACCTGCTTTCCCAACAGAGAAAATATTCTTAGACTAGAGAGTCTCCTGGCAAACTCTTCTTTTCTTATTCGAGTCAAGTGCAGTAGGGACACATTCCTACTCTTCGACGCACATATTTCCAGAGAGCACTGACTTAAAACAGGCCTGCTTTACTAGCCCTCATATAAAGGATTATACTCAACCTCTTTATTGACTGGCCTCCACATTTTCCCACTTTTTGTTCTTACTTGATTGCTTCCAGTGATTCTTTTTACTTGCCTTTTACTGTCTGTACTTTCCCATGGCACCACTTCTTTTTCTTTCTTTCCTGTGCAATTTTTAACTCTTTCCGTTTCATCTTGTAGTATTTTAATCTGTACATTTTACAGATAACTCAAAATATAGGCGTTACTCCTGTGAATTAAAGACTAAGTTACACTTTCTTGACACAGATGTTTTGTGGAGAAAAGATGACTGAAACTTTCCAGAGAGGATATAATGAATTCTGAAAATCAGTTTTTCTATGCTTTGTGCATCTTCTTGCTTCTGAGTGGAAGACCAAGAGTTATTTCTCAAAGTGTCAAAGCAAACTTCTTCACATCACTGACTACTATCAATCTCACTTAAAATCGCTGGTGACATCTTGACTTGTTTTTCATCGTCTACGGAATGATGGAAACTTTTAATTTTTTAACTACATCACACAATTTGAAAATGATTTAGGCTTTTTGATTTTACAGTTTCGCGAGCTTAAAATTGCAAAATGCAAGAAGTGGGATGTGGTAAGAAGTTATGGTCCTTGTCAAGAAGAAAAAAATTATGAGTTCTCTTCTTTTCAGCTATAAATTTTACTGTGTGAAAAGGCAGGATACCAGTATGCCATATATACATAGGCAGGAAGGTGGATTTTTTGTTAGAAACATATGTATTCCAGGCAGGACCACCCTAATCCCAGAATTCCGTTAACAATACACAACTAATTGCTGAGATGAGAACAAGTGAGAGACCAAAATTGACTCTTTACCATGAGAGTTCAAATGAACACTCCTGGAGCTTCAAGTATTTGCTATAATAAATGTTTAACCGTTTATTCCAAAGAGAAGAGCACCATGAGGAGCTGAAGCACCCCCCACACAGAACATCTTGTTGTTTGCTGGTTTGTTTATTCACCTTGGGAAGATAAGGAGTTGGGAAGTCAAATCCCTTCAGGCAAGGAGTGAAAGAACTTGAAATCAGGTCTCATAATTTACCTTGGCTGAGGACTCCGGGGGCAGAAAACTGACAACTGCACTTCTGACAAATTATGTGATGCTGGCCCCGGAATTTTCTCTTTTCTTTCCTCTTTTCCATCTTCAGTTTGATAACGTTCTGTAAATTTAGGTTGACTTTATGAATAGCTTTAGAAGGAACAAGCCACGTTTTTCAGCACACGTGCCTTTCACTTAATTTTCTTCCTCACTTCAAACACCAGGTTGCCCAATTATTTTAAAACTCTGTTGATATGAGTAATAGGCAAATAATGTCACTGGAATAAGAGGCCACGGAAATTTAATAATAGCATGTTCTATTGGCAGACAGATGCCTCAGATGCATTTTTCCTCATCAGATATAATTTTACTATTAAGTATTATTTGAATTCTTACACTATTTTTAGTGTAAATTTAAACGTTCCTGTATATGCTGGAAAAGGAAAAAATGCTCAAAAGAAAACTGAAAAAAGCATTACTCCTTCTAAATAAGATTTCAGTACGCCTCAGCTACCCCCCACCCCCCGAAAATCAGAGACAAGAGCTGAAGATAAACCTTGTGCTATCAATTCTCCCTCCACCTCAAGGTTACTCGTGTTTTGTAAGCATTTGGTGTCAGGCCCTAGTTTCTCCTCACTGAAAAGCTGCCTCCAACGCCTATATATCGAAAATGCAGTTAAGATATACTCTGATGTGAACTAATTGGAGCCAAGCAGCAGCTCCAATTCCTAGTTGCAGGGTGAGTTTCTGAGTGTCAGTTGGTTCGCCATATGAATACACCTGGAACTCCCGATACAGAGATTATACCCAGGGTATACATCTTCATAAACTGACTTTGAAATGTATTTGTACAGAAAACATCTTACATTTCTTACATAAGACAATTCCTTAAAGAGTTTTATTAGCTGTAACAGGGAAAAAGAATCACGAAACACACTACTCAACAGAAAGGAAATAAAAACTGTTGAATAAAACTGAAAAGGAGATGCTTATAGTAAGAGTTCAAATGTTTGTTTTCTTTTCTCAATAGAGGGCAGCCTCAAAACAGTAACAGCAGGCAACAACAGCAGCAGGCAACAATAAATACCATTTAACCTAAATCCCTGGAAAGTAGAACAAAGCTTTCTCAGATCATTCCATCACACCCCCCTATAACACTGACTGTAGCTGTTTTCATCAGGTTTGTGTAGCCTTTAACACAAGCCAGTTAACTGCCACCATGACTAACTGGTCCTCTTAACTACCATAATCTTGTTTAAAATATCACTTATTAGCATGTTTCCTACACTTTGTGCATTTCACTAGGCAATAGAATCATAGAAAAACTGAAATATTTGAGTTAAAATCTTTACTCTCCTCTCTCATAAGGAAGATTAAAAAGAACTCCATGGTGCAACCATTCAACACTGCATTTCCCAATGTAAATGTGGTTTCCATGACCTTGAAGAAAGTATATGTATTTAACATGTGTGCTAAATAGGAAAAATAATCAGTATTTGTATTCCATAACTGACCAACACTTGATTTTTGCCAGTAAGGAACATTATCCAACATTTTCTTTCAGGTAAATGTATACTGCAACTTGAAATGGAAATAATGATTGGGAGAAGACAAGACATACATCAGTCCTTTAATGGACAAGATCACAACACTCCATACAAACCATGTACTATCATATATCCATATGATGTGTTATCATATATTATTATCAAATATGGTCAAACATTTAAATTCTACACTTAATTTGCCACACTGACAATGTTGATAGCTTAACAATGGTGTTCATTTGTATGTTCTGGCCTCTTTTAGCGAGACCATAAAAGGTGGGATGAAATCACGTCACTCAAACGTCTATCCCCTGTCAGACACCTTTCATTTGCTTTGCTGCAAAGGGATTTTGTGATAGAAAGTTATTAAATCACGGAGCCCATGACTTCTTTGTCTTGACAGGAGAATAGACTAAATGACCTTGACTAATTTCAATGAGCCACATCATGTTCTATTAAGGCAAAAAAGATGGGAAAGACAGTAATATACAAGAAATTGGATATTTGGATGGTAAAATAAGAAGGAGATACAATAAAATCAAAAAAATCAAAATAAGCCTTTCCCCAGACAAGCGTAGTTACTTACTAGCAGCTCTGTTCCAAAGCAAAAATACCTACAATCATCTTATTTTAGTGCCTACACATTTTTCTCTTTTCTCTCTTATAACCACAAGTAAAAAGCCTGATGCAGAAGCAGAGCACTTGCAGAGGGAATAATTCCAAATGTTACCTGATGGTTTCAGCAGCCCCACTGGTACCTCAGGAGCACTGTGAGATTTCCCGGGGATTCAAGGATTCAGTAACCTGATGTGACACTTTGCACATCAGTGTCTTAAAGGATGATTGATTTAAAGCTTGTCAGAATAAACCAAATGAGTTTACAGGGATTTCTTTTGCAGGTGTACACTACTTCCAGAAACAGTCTTATGAAAAAATGCTGGGAACACTTCTAATTCGAGACTAATTTAGGTTTTCTTTGTTACCTTGTTACACGACTTTATGAGAATGAAAAAAAAAAAAAATTAAAGAAAGAAAGAAAAAAAAAAAAAGACTAGGATCTAAATGCTAAATGTAGCTCCATAACTTCCAGTTTCATAATTTTGCCTCATTCTTGAAAGGCCTGAAGTTTCCATAAAATTCTGAAATTTGTATTTTCCCCTCTGGTAAACACTACTTAAAGTTTCCCAGTGTTCCAGCTGTAGAAGTGCCAGAACAAAAACATGATTCAGTAATAGCAGCATTTATCTTCGCCTTCCGATAACAATTCATTCAAAAAGCCTAAACAGAAAAATAATACTCTGATTATAGGCTGCTACAAACATAACAATTATTGAGCCAAATCTTCTGTATGCATGTTCTGCGGGGTTTTTTTTTAATACTAAATGATCCAGAGTTTGACTTTGCATATTTCTTTGACTAGATTATGGTTCAGATCATAGTTAACAAAGATCCAAATAATCTGAAGACCTGGAAGGATTCTGTTATGTTCAGTCAAAATCCCAGTTTTAATTAAAAAAGAAAGTATTTCAAGTAACCTCTGTGATCTCTCCTAGATTTTCTTAATCTTAATTAACCTACTAAAAGATGTTGGGTTACATCCAGTTAATGTATCAAACAAAAATTTGAAGTTATTTTCATAAGATATTTAGTCTTCTGAAGGGAATGCAGATTCTCCTGTATGACCAGGCTCATCTTGTCGACGGTGCTAAGTACACAGAGAGGTAGACAACCAGGTAATCACCTTATGTATAACAACTCTCCAAATAGCAAGCTTTAATGGATGTTGCAGTCTTGCAATTATGATTAATTTCAATATGAGAGGGTATAAGCAATCTGAATAATCACTATTTCAGATAGGAAAAGATACAGGCCTATTTTTCATGCAACTCCATCTTCAGTGAGGAGCTGCTGGGAATCAGAGCCAGGAAGACCAAAGTCCTGAGCTCCACCGAGCCCTGGTCCAGTGACTCCTGTGAGTCACAGAGCCAGGATACTGGCCGATACTACCGGTAGGTAATCAGTAGGAACAACTAGAATGAGAGACAGCATCCTCAAGAAGCTGCTCAACCCTTTGCACTCCAGGGTGTTAGTGCAAGTAGACTTCCAGGGAATCCACACAGCATCCCCTTCCCAAATCCCTGCCTTGTTTATCCTCAAATCAAAGAAATACAGAGCACAATCCATCTCAAGGCTGGGAGAGAAGTCTATTTCATGAGATCCCACTATACTCCCATATACATCCCACTATACTCCCTATATTCCCATTGGAGAAGTGTCCATACAATTGATGCTGTTACTATTCCATCTTGTCAAGTAGGCTGGCTGAACTTGCTGCAGTATTCCCAATACAGAGCACAATCCATCTCAAGGCTGGGACAGAAGCCTATTTCATGAGATCCCACTATACTTTACGGTGAGTGGGTCCATTGGAGAAGTGTCCATACAATTAATGCTGTTACTATTCCATCTTGTCAAGTAGGCTGGCTGAACTTGCTGCAGTATTCCCACTGCATAATGTAACACCGTCCACAGACACGCGATGGGTATCGCACTATAATGCAAAATATACTTCGACTTTAAAGCCAGAGCATCAGTGTGCACTTAGTGCCTTCACTGGGCTCTTATCTGGGCCTCTTAATTCCACATGAGCTTTGCTTCTCAGAAATTGTTCCAAAAATGTTCCATTTTATGATAAATTGGTATAAGCCAAAGGGATGCAAAGTATTTGCATTTTGTTTTCAGTATTCTTTTAGTATTTTCTGACTGGGCTATCCAGAACTTTAGCATAACTCTTCCTGCAGCTATTCAGAATAACTTATCCTTTAAGTTTGTTAAGCGAAAAAGGACCTTTCTATACTCTGTAAAAGTTCTAATGTTCTATAGCTATAATTCAGAGACAGACCGAAAATCAAGCTTGTTGTACCACCTTCAATTTTTTTGCCATATATATAAATACATACATATAAGTACTGATTTATAAAACTGCACAGATCACCTCTGCAGCTTAACAAAAAACCCTTTCTAAGATTCACAGTGATTGTAATTCTCTCAAAATTATTTTAAGGATATATCTAATCCTTTACCTGCTCAAGGCCAGGTTACTCCGTCTAATCCGCAACGGATATTTGTCTAAGCTGTTCCTAAAGTCTTTGGAACAAAATGAGGTTTTTTAACCTTCATAAGACCACAGAATCAGAGGCTGGGACAAGCTGTAGCCATATCACACCTACTTTAACTGACCACAGCCAGACCCAGTGCCAGTCCCATATCAAAGATACCCCTGGATGAGCCATGGGAAGGAAAGACCTAGAGCCAAATAGTTCAGCTTGCAATAATTCAGTGAGTCTCCTGTGCCAGAAGACTTTTCAGCTCATTGCATGGCTGAGCTTTAAAAGTGGCTGAAAATACAACTGAGATAAAGACCTGGCTCTCAAAAGAAACCTGAAGAACTGTGTTAAAGAAAGAAATTTAATTCTCAAGAGTGGTTCCGGATCAGTCCTCTACCAGAACCACTCAAGCTTGGGTCTAGTTTTGGCAACGGTAAACTTTATTTAAGGCTTATCAAGCCTCCAAAGAGGTGATGGGCACCAGCTCCCCATTCAGCATGAGTGGATGGGGGTGAAATTATCTGGTGAATCTCAGAAAGCTGAACAGCCCCAACTCACGCTTTAGAGGAGGGTTTAGTATATACTTTGATCCCTTGCTTATGCAGCCTCTCTAAAGCATTCTTTAATTAGTCAAAAAACAGCAAAGAATCCAAAATGACCAAACACGGATGTCTTCTCACTATTATATGCTGTGAGTTTCAGTTTCAGTGAACTACGCACCCCCTTCTCCTCTGAAGGACATTGAAACACATAATGTGAAACAACCGTACATAATAAAACATTTTTTATTTCATATTGCCACAACCCCTCCTGAATTTATGCATTACATTCACCAGCAAAAATGCATATGTGCCTGAAATAAAAGATGATGAGACAGGAATGTCATTGCATTTACTACTATTTCCTTGAAATTTCCCATACATTACCATTTCACACTGCAGATATGATCATATTTTTACTTGCCCAGGAATAGGTGCAGGCCTGAATATATCTCTCAGAGATCATGATATAATGAATTAATGTAAGAATGTTAAATTTAGAGAAAGAAATTAGAATAGTTCCAGGTACTGAGTGCTCATACTCCGTTAGTTCTTAAACCATTATTAGAAGCTTTTGCTCCTGTGGAGCTGTGCCCTGTTCACCGAAATGTTCTTTGCCGTGGTCACACACCCCAGGCTTTGTATCACAATTTATTTTCCTGGTGCACAATCCGTGACTTATTTACACAGCACTATCAGCATCGCTAGCAACAGATTATTTTAACATAGTCAGCTCGGTGACCAACTGAGTTGTTTGCAATTAAATCTTTAAAAACGCTATTCTCTTCTCCAATCCAACATTTCATATGAAGAACGTTAAGTAAATGATCAGAATGCCTTTTTTTGTTAATAATATCAAGAAAAAGCTAACTATTCAGCTGAGCTTCTGAAGCAACTCTGCAGCTTTTAGCCACACAGATGATCTAAATATATGCCTTGCATATTCAGGACTTAGAAGAAAGTACAACAGAATGACTCAATGGTTCCCCATGCATTGTTCTGATACATATATTTATAGAAAGAGAGAATAATTACAACTATACTGCATCCAGCCCAAATATCTAACACGTAGGAACGTATCATAATGACACATTTTTGGCAGTTGTTAGCATCAAACCACATGATCATAATGTAAAATGACTGTTTTCTCTATTCTTTGGCTTTCTTGATAGAAATGTGTCCACTAATAATTTCAAGAACTGCCTCTAATAAGCATATAAAAATACATAATTGCTACAAAAATCAACATTAATGAGTTGTTAACCATTTACTACATGAGATACTGCGATATAATACAAAAGAACTTCATTATCTATGTGTTCTGGGTGCTTTAGAGCAGATGTTTGTTTAGTATATTTTACTAAATTCTATGGTAATTTATTAGAGCAGACATTAGTTTTACCATTGAGAAGTTTTCATATTCGTATATGATAATAAAGAAATGAGTGGGAATCAATATGAACCTTACAAGGTGTATTTGAGCATAAATTAGAAGAGTATGAATAAATATTAGGTATTTTACGTGCTGTCACATTCCAAAGCATAGGCTACATATACATAGTGCTACATATGAAAACCAAACCTATTTAATTTAGACTAACATAGGGGTTTATATCAGTTATTATTTTTTTTCTGATTCCATTAATCTCCTAATTTAAAGAGTTAAAATACAATAAAAATATAAGACGGTAATAATACAATAATTACTCAGCACTGGAAGTTTTTAATACTGTGTCATTTAATCTGGAGTAATTTATACAAATATATGAATTATTCAGGAATATGCATTTGACGAGTTCTCTGAAAAACACTCCCCTGCAACTTCAGCAAGCTTCAGGATAGGCCAAATACTGCTTTGCCCAGTTTAGTGTTTGGGGTATTTTGGGTGCTGGGACCAGCACTCAAATCAATGTGCTGACACAAATTTTGATTTTGCATAATGCTCATTGAACAAGGACTGTACAAAAGTAGAGCCTTCAAGAAAAGAAATTATCCCTATCACTGTGAATAAGAATTGTCGTTTTTTTTATGACAGCCTGTATCCTCATCTGGTAATATAAAAATAACTACTGGTGGTATTGTGAAGTCAGCAGTATTACACTGATTAATTCCAGCTGGCATTTTTTTCCGTTCTTTTTTGGGGGTTTTGTGCTTTTTTTTCCATATCGCTTATTTTTGGTGCAGGCTTAGATTTTACTGTGACAGTTCAGGAAATCTGTCCACGTGAACTTTTAAATTCTAATTTAACTTTCTGAACTATACCCTTAATTGTATCTTTTACCATATATTGTCACATTGGATTGGAGCAGAAGCCCCAGGACCTGTCCCTGTGTATTTTGAACATGAGATCTGTTGAGAACCATCAACAATCTGAGCAATAAAATCTATTGATCAAGAATAACTGACATGTTAATGACTCACGGTATCCAAGATTTAGGCTTAATATGACAATCTTATAACTATCCCCAAGGCAGACCTTAATAAGTCTTCTGAGGAATAGAGCTGAGATATTAAAAAAGTCGACCTCCACCAATTTCTAATTAAGATTTCTCCTTGACAAAATTTGGTAACTACCCTCTTAAACAGTAGATTGTAAGAATAAAATCCTCTCAAAAGCAAGTCCTCAATGCAGAATAATGCTCAAAGCAAAGCTGATGTATTTTTTAGTGTTTTTCATTGGCTTTTTTGTTTCAACAGAAGTTATAAGGAAAAAAAAAACATTCTGGCAAATTGCGTGCTACCCAATCTTTGCTCCCTGAGAAAGGGCTTCCTCATCCTTCTTTTGGTACAACCATTTCCATCGCGCAAGGTCAGTAATTGTTAAAGACAAAGTCTGAAAACCTGTATGGACTTTATACTTGCATTTTTTTAAAATGAAATATTTCAAAAATCACCTTGATGCATACATTAAAACATATTTCTATCAATCCATTTTTGTTTTATATGTATTCCCAGGAATAAGAAAGTTGTGGTTTTCTTTGCACTCAAAAAAATCCCCAACCCAATATAGCAGAAGACATTTACTTACCCCGGCAATGGACTCCCTCATCATACGCATCGGGACAGTCGTAGACCCCGTTGCAGAGCTGGGACAAGTGAATGCACTTGTTTGTACCAATGCAGTTCACAGAATTCGGGGGGCACTTGAGATCTGCTTCCTCGGGACCTAAAAAATACAGAGAAAATTTCTTATACATATTTTTAGATCTACAACAACCCAGACAAGTCCTACGTTGCATTTCCATTTTAAAGCCAATGGCAACACTCCATGTATTAGTCTATTTTGCAGACTTTTAGTGCGTTATCATCGCTGTATTTAGGAGAATTGAAACCATCAAGAAGTGATTAGTGCAATTAAAAGGAAATCAATGGGTCAGAGAGTCCCAAAAATACAGGTGTTTGCAAACATTAAAAAGTATAATAAAATTTTCAATTGCTTTATGAATATCGTATCATGAGTCATATCAAGAATAATAGGTACCAGTATTTACACGCACTGTTGTGCTATATAAATAATTTTAGATATTTATGAAATTACATATAAATGTTATATATTCATGGCTGAATTAGATCAGAGAAACTATTCCTGCAGCCCAAGAATCTGCCACCTCTGAAACTGTGCAGTACAGGACGGGGGGGAGAAGATAAAGGATGCTGTGATTGCTCCCTTTGGGATACCATCCCAGCTCCAATCGCTCTGTGTCGCCTTATCTCTGAAGTGTTAAGTACAGGGATTTTTGCTGAAGTTCAGGGATTTTTTAAGGATCTCTTTTGTTTATCTCTTAGGGAGGGTTTTGACTGATAAAAAAAAACCCCACAAAAACACCAACCCAAACATAATTTCACGTGATAAAGACTTTGAGATTTTTTTAACACACTGCAAAGAACATTTAGAGGTCTGAAGGGTTTAGCTCATTTAGAGGATGAATCATAATTTCTACACAGTATACAATTAGCTACATGGAGACTGAAGGTGTGGATTTTTTTTTCAGGAAACAGCTTAAAGCTCCTTGATTGCATGTGTCGGAGCCTCGAGTCTGCGCTAAAGTCTGACAGCTTGTAACAGTCCTCAAGGGAAATATATCCTGGGACACAGTGTGCTCAAGTGCAATATGCTTTCACCTTCTCCCAGGCACTAACTCCAAGAGGAAGGACAGAAATCACAGGCAGGAGCTGAAAGCTCCCTTCTAAGTGGGAAAATCTCAGCTTTGGCAGCTCTGGTCTCTTGGAAGTCAGCAGGACAAAGCAAAGGAGAGCTCTGGAGGGAATTCACAATTTCTAAACAAATACAGATAGTTGTTAGCACAGCCCGCTAAACAAAAATCCTAACTTAAAAACTACTAGAAAACTTTAATTAAAAATTTCCTCTGCGTGCTACATGTTCGCCTTTCAGGATGGGCAATTTTCGGCAATTTTTGGCAGTTTCCAGTGCATTTGCCTCTAGGAGGGTATTTGTTTATACAACTGGCATTAGCACAGGGCAGGCGCTCTCCTTCCCAAGCAGATCAGGTGCCCGCAAAGCTCAACAAGGCATGAGGTGCAACATCCAGTTCCCCTCCTCTGACCTTTCCACCTTCCCACTTTGCCCCGATGGAATCACAGAATCACAGAATCTTCTAATTTGGAAGGGACCTTAAAGATCATCTTGTCCAACCACCAACCTAACTGACAAAAATAGACACCCGCACAACAAACAAGAAGCATCACCATCACTAAACCATACCTCCCAGCACTACATCAACCTGTCTTTTGAACACCTCCAGGGATGGTGCCTCCACCACCTCCCTGGGCAGCCCATTCCAATGGCTGATAACCCTTTCAGTGAATTTTTTTTTCCTAATATTCAGGAAAATGACACCAATTATCTCCTTGATTAATGGAAAAGGGTTGTCAAGCATTGGAACGGGCTGCCCAGGGAAGTGGTGGAGTCACCGTCCCTAGGAGGATTTAAAGGGTGTGCAGATGTGGTGCTGAGGGACATGGTTTAGGAGTAACTTTGAAGTGCTGGGTTAATGGTTGGACTTGATGATCTTAAAGGTCTCTTCCAATCAAAACAATTCTATGATTCCATGATTCTATAAAGCAATTAACTTATTCATGGGATTAAGATAAATTAATACGTACTTTCTATTTCCTTACAAGCATGATGCTATGGAAGGCAACTTGCCTTGCAGATGAAGATGAAATTCAGTCCAAAAAAGCCCTATTTTATAGAAGACTTGTGCCTTATTTTGTAGAAGACTTTTGTCTGTAAAATGACTCTAAAAGGTAACAGGTCTCCATCACCTGCCACCGTCAGTGGAAAAAGCCAGCACCTCCCAAGGCCTCCCTGCCCACAATTCCTACCACCTTCCATGAATAAAAAAATTAAGCTAAACAAAGCTGCATGTTGCGATGCCTTTGAGCAGCAGGGGCTTTTCCCACGGAATCCTCCCCAGCTGCTGCACAGGCTGAAATGTCTGATGCAAATAAAGACGAGTAGCTTTTTATCTTGTTTACTCCTCTTCCTTCTCCCTTTAACAGCCAGCCACTTCTGACAGCATTATCAAGTGAACTTTGGGAAAAGGAATTTAAAAGCGTTCTTCTTCAAAATAATCTCAGTGTATTTTACATCAGTGCAGGAATGCTAAGAATACAGAAGGTGGATGGTGTCTTTTCTTCCCTTCAAAACCCACAATAATTCCGAGACTTGCCAGTTGGTGGAAAAATAGTCAAAACTGCTGGCTGCAATTAGGGTAACGCACCGTCTTGGTGTTTCAAATCCTCACCCCAGGACACTGCTTGGAGGGTGAAGAGGGTGGAAGCAGTGTTGCTCATGGTGTGCTGTGCACCTCAAGAGACTATGGCTCAGGAAGAAGAATATCTAACTGTCTCCTTGGTGTAACTGCCCCTTAACAGATGGTTAAATGAGAAACGGTAAAAAAGCTGTTACAAAGTATGAATAAAAGATATTTGCAAAGACTGTAGAGACAGCCAGACAAAAAGAGGACATGCTAGGGTGCCCGGCACAATTCAAGGGCTACAAAAAGTTATTAAATTACAGTAAAACGTACACACCCACTTCTTGCAAACTCATTTAGAGATGCTTATATTTGACAGCTGTTACCAAAAAAGCATCAAAGCTGCAACTTCTGAGTTAATCCTTTCACCTTTCTCAGCTAAGTTTTTACAAAGCCCTTTTTTCTTTCAACTACTCAGGTCAGTGAGGTAAAGAAGAGACTAAGCAGCCAAATGTGGTGCATCCCTTTTACACCACTACATCCAATTTATTTGAAGAGCAGTAATTTTCTAGCAGCTCTAATCCTGGGCTGTCCTCAGCCAGAAGAAACAATTATATCAAATTTTGGGATGCCTTCAAAATCACCATTTGTGTTGTCCATCACTGACTTACAGATCCATCCTGCTCTCTCTTTATGGAGTCAACCATCTCCCCAGTGAGCAGTAACCCCAAACAAAACCTTATTCCACTGGTTCAACGGCCTTTGAATTCAGTTCTAGGTGGGAACCCTGGAAAAGGTATTTTGTACCTTTCCAGGTAAAAAAGCATCAACACAGCAGTTTCAGTTCTAGGTGGGAACCCTGGAAAAGGTAAAAAAGCACCAACACAGCAGTGGATGGAATCTGACACAAAGATAAAACTGATAATTTTGATGCACATAATTGACTGTAGTGCACATCCCTCTAGAGAAGTTTTGGTGTAGCAACTACCTAGGTCTTCTCTGTGGTATTACTGAATGAAGTTGATTAATGAGTATAAATAAGCCAAAATAGCCCAAAGTTGAAGAAGGAATAATCGACAAAACTTTTAGGATCTCCCTGGATAAATGAAAATACTCCACTATGGTACAATACAGTAGGTATCTCATCAAACACACTTGTAAGACTCTGAGACCTGTTTCTCCCTGTTAACACCCCTCCATAGCATTGCTGGAACCCCTGTGGGCTCAGAGTGTGGTATAGGATATTTAAGATTGAGGAATCAATTGAGAAAATGAGTATTTATTCTTTAACATAGGTTTTTGCAACAAGAAGTAACCTGCCACATCCAGCCAAAGTAACATAAAATCTCTATTATAGTTTGAAAAGTGTGAGAAATCATCCTCACAGGTGGTTTTCTAAAGTTATTTTTTTCCCAGTTCACCATCGATAACCAGGGATTTAAAAAATATTTATCTTTTATACAACTTGAAATCACAACATCTTAAAGTAATGTTTCTGACCCTGCCAAGACATACTGCACCTCAATGATATTTAAGGTTTAGGGCAAAAGTATGGCCATTAGAAGAGGTTGCTTTTGTGAGAAAATGAGAGATTAATGGGAAAGAGAGAGACTATACTTCCATGATTAATTCTTTTTATGTTAAACGTTTGAAAACTTGCAAGAGGTTGAATACTACATATTAATTTCTGTAGTTACAGGTTAATGATGTAAAGTGTAAACTAAACACACACGGAATCCCACGGTATCATAATTGCTTTAAAAAGTAATTTTTCACACAGACTAGATGCACAATTTTAATATCAGGACTTTGAAACACTGGGGCAAATTCATGGAAATACTTAAAAGATTTATTCTTTGGTATCTTATATATATGGAAAGAAAGAATTTAATATTTAATAAGGATTTATGTATCATAAGTAACCCCTTCTTCATTGCTACTTTTATCCATATGCTTTATTCAACCATGTAGGCTAATAATGAATATAAGTTTGAAGTCACCTTCAATTAAGTCAAGTATTCAGCTGTCCATGAAAGAAGAACAATAAACACAGTAGGATGCGGACAACTGAAAAGAAGAGGAAAGCAGGTGAAGTATTGTGCTGTTTGTGGCAGAATAGCTGTAATCTCTGACCTGACACACACAGCACACCGTCTCCAGAATTATTTCATGAGAGAGAATAAGACCAGTGGCAGACAGTAGGGTTGTGAGTGTGGAAATGAATCAATATATTCATAGCACGTCCTCATAACCTATGGCAAGATGTAAGAGGTGAGACTGCTAAAGACTGCAGAAAGCAACACTGAAACAAACAGGAGCCCAAGAGGTAACACAGAGCTTCAGAAATCAAAAGATGGCTTTGAGTCCTCACAGTCTGAAAATCAGTGCTCTGCATTACTCCAGAGCCCTGACGTGTCCAGCGCTGTGTCTCATCTCTCCTCGCTCTTCATTGACAAAGGATATGGACACCATCAGCCTTCTGGGATCTACCTCCCTTTATAAGAACGGGCTTTGGCTCATTGAGCTTTGTACAGTGAGAAGAACCACAGTGATCCAAGCCAAAGTTTTCCAAATCTAATCAAGGGTTTTCACTGACCTCAGCTCATGCTAGAAGTGCCGATATATAATTTAGTCAGTCAAAAACTCAAAATAAAAAAAAGAAAGCAAACACATTGAAATTCACTTCCAAAGGATGGTTTCCAATTTTGTGTATTATTGTAGACAAACAATCAAGGGTTTTCACTGACCTTAGCTCATGCTAAAAGTGCCGATATATAATTTAGTCAGTCAAAAACTCAAAATAAAAAAAAGAAAGCAAACACATTGAAATTCACTTCCAAAGGATGGTTTCCAAATTTGTGTATTATTGTAGACAAAATAGGTCAAAAGGCTCTATCTATCTGTAAAGCTTAACAAGCCTCCTAGCAGCACACAAAACTCCCATTTCTATACCCCTGTGATGCACTTTTAACAGTGGCACCAGTGTTATATCCAAACGAACCCACAGGTGCACAACACAGCATATGGAGATTGGCTTTATGATGCTCTACAACTGCTTGCCTTTTCTTCTTTCTCTGTGTGTTTTCGTAAGTACTAGAGAAAAGCAAACAGCAGACAGTCTAAATCTAATATTATACAATAACTTTAATTGTTTAAATAGGTTTTTTGTCGAAAAAACATGAACATTGTTTGCATACTGCCATTATGAGGACACTGTCAGGAGCTCTGTTTGAGATGACTCTCCAGCAAACTCCTTCCCTTTGGCTTTTTTCCGATCCCTGTTTTCTGTGTGCCAGACACTTGCTCATCTTCACCACATAGATGTAAATAATTAACAGAGCCACAGGACTCATCTTTTCTACTGTAACGTAGCTGATAGCCACTGGAGAGAAGGAGAAAAATTATGCTGAAGGTTGAACAAAGGCTAAAGAAGAGGAAAAGAGGCAGAGGAAATCTTTCTAAAACAGCTCAGCTTTGGATCATTATCCAAAAATTCCTCAGAGCTGGAGTTAGAATCCACTGACTCCTTCGGTAATCAGGGCATAAGCAGCCACCAGGATCAGGACCCCACCTAAAACTGGGTGTTTACTAACATAAATTGACCTATTAAAGCTGGAAAAGCCATGGAGGTAATCAGACTAATAATAGCAATATCAGCTCATAACAGCAAAATCCACCTGGATTCCTAAATGCGCTTGGACATTTTGCATCCAAAAATCACCTCAAATAGAAAATTCACCTGGGCAAAAGGAGAAAAGACCATCTCCTCAGGCAAAATCCATCTCATAGAACAGTTCTACAAGACTGGAGTAATTTTTCACTGTACAGCTCTAAATTTAACCATTTCTGCATTGAATAGCATGACAATGTGATTTTTTTTCTTATTATTTATATTTTTTTAAATAAGCTTAAGGGTGGTCAGAGAAATCAACAGTCACAAAGGGAACACCAAACCTTCTCTGCCCACCAACTTTTCTGCAGCCTCTCTAGTTAGAGAAAAAAAAAAAACCAAAGAAGAAATGATGGCAGAGGCAAAGAGAAGGGGAGAGGAAACGAGACTGGAGTCGCCTGGAGCGTTCCAACAGTCTTTCCAAAGAGTTCATACACTGTGTCAGAAGATTAATGTAATAAATCAATTAATAAATATATAGGACTCCTTCATTGCCACACTGTAACAGAAACACACTGTAACTGAAAATTACTTTAGAGGAGAGGGTAATGCAGTACATAACTGTACTTTACAGAGGAACTGACAGGGACCTAAAGTCCCAAAGAGAAACGTGTTTTAATGGGATTCTTTTTCCTTTGCGCTTGCATTTTTTTGGCTGTCAGTGAAAACATCTCTATTGACATCGCCAGCTGGGCCACATCTTTATGCAATAAGGCAACAGAGTGTACTTTGCATATCACACATTTCTAAGACATTTCCATACCTACAGAACAGATTATAAAATTTTGGCCTTTACTAAAGTTAAGGTAAATACCTTCCTTTTTGCCTATTGCTTAAATTAAAACCTTCTATTCTCTCTACTGCTTCATTAGATGCTGGAAAACTTGTATTTTTGTACACATTATCTGACTTTCATTGTCCCTGATTTAACAATTACCTTTGTTTTATGGACACTACAAATACATGCTTATATATAGCCTTAAAAAAAACATATATGACCTACTAGTGTGTTAATACGGTAAATCATGCTTTTCCATTCCCCATTTCATAATGCCCTGGAATTGTGAATATAAATATTAGAAATGGGTCTTGCACAGTTGTTAAACCTCTGATTCTTCTTAAATATACCTAAATTTCACCCGTAAAATTTTTCATTTGAATTTGTCATAAATGGAAAAATGTAACCTTGTAAAATCACATAGTATAGAAGAAAATGCATTATCTCACATGAACTACCTAAAAACCCTCTCTTTGCAGTCACAAAATATTAATAAAAATATCTATCGGTAGAGAAAACAGGTTGGTGCTTGGAGGCAAGAAGAATGAAGAACCCACAAGAGGATAGATGTAGTATGAACTTTCTTTACAAATCAAGTCTCTATCTTTTCTTGCAAAACTCAGTGTGCCAGTGGTGTTTGATTAAAAACAGCAATAAAATAATTCTCACCATTATGATCTTCCATCGCAGCTGCCCAGTATAATATAGTTACACATCAGTGAATTTTACTTTTTTTATATACTTGCTCAATGACCGCAGTTTCAACTTGTGCAGTAAAACTTACCATACAGACAACCAGAGAGAGAGAATTTATGTTCCTTGTGACTTTCCCTAAAAATTAAAAGCTAAACCACAGTTTTGCTAAGCTCTTGCATGTAGTATATAAAGGAAAGTCCTTTTATGTACCTATACATAAACAAAACCATTACAAATTTATATTCCCTGGTTATTTTTGGAGAACAGATTTGCAAATATTTGTCAATGAAGACTGTAGGAAGAGGAGGAAAAAAAAAAAAAGCTCTGTTTTCAGGAAGCAAAAGTAATTAATATTCTTTATACTTGCAGAGACAGAAAAGCTTTGTTAATGAGTTTTTTTGGTGATTTACTACAACGTTATGATCAATGAAGTAAAAAATTAATGTTGTCTTATGTAGATGGCCATTCCTCATTAGTTATAAGGAACCTATTTTTAACTTGGAGATTTTTACTTAATTAGTGTCACACATCTCAAGGCTGTCTTGTGTCAAGGGTTGTAATGACTTGATGCCTATCCGTAATACAGAATGGGCTGCTAATAGAGCCTCAGTTTGAGAAAAAATGATAATGAGGTGAACAAAAGAAGTGTTAATTACTTCCACAATTAGAGTACCAGCAATTCTGTAACACACCAACACTTATGTTATAGATATTTACATATCCAAAGTGTGTAAATGTCAGTGGAAAAATGCATGTAGATGGTCTTCGTAGACTAATTTCGGGGTGTAATAGAACAGCCAGATCCAACACAGAATGTCGTATCTCAATCTCTGCAGCACACTAGTTCTATTAGACATTATAAAAATGTGTTTGCCTATATTTACACACATCATCCATCTATATATATTCCTTCACATTGTGTTCCAGCTCAGCTCTTCATTACACTGCAGAAATTCTATTAAAATAAGGGAATAGTAGGAGTCATTTACTGGGTCATATCTGTAACAAGCTCTGGAAATCTTGATGGAAATCTTTCTATGGCCCACATCTTCTGAACATTAATGCACCCTCACACCCTCAGAAATGTCTATGGATAGAGAGAGAATTCAGTAACTTCACGTTTGCCTCAGTAGAACTGGAATCCAAACCCAGAAATAGTTCTCAAATCACAAACAACGTGAAATTTCACAGGGTTTAATGAGATTTATAACTATAAGGCACAAGTATTTTAGAAACAAGAAAGGACTAGAATGTACATTGATATCTTAACTTTTTATTTTAAATAGCAAAAAATGGAGTTTCCATCTCGTCTGCAATACATGACGATGTTACTATCAACATGCATGCTTTCTTTATGATTTTGGGGTAGAAATTTACCATTTACCATTAAAAAGCATAACTGTGTTCTGTAACCACATGAAGATTTAGCTTAGAGGGCCAACAGTTTCTAAGTATTTGAGCCTTTTCTTTAAAAAAAAAAAAAGTTATTAAATCTCCATGACTTATTAATTTTAAAGATTATCTTATATGTTTAATTCAGCTTTACTGCAGTAACTTAGTAATACATCTCATGCATTTTTAAACTGAACTACGTAGTTTGCAATCATAGAGTTATTCACTTTTATTTTGTACACAGACACATAAATGTAAATTACATCTAATTAAAGTACACTGTGTGACTTGTTTTTTCTCGTGCAGTCACACATGGAAATGATGACAAGCAATTTTGATTGTTTTAAGTGCAAAATTTAACACTATAAAAGATTTAATCAGGTTTGTTGGAGTATATACTGTGTCTAAAGGTAAAAATTAAAGGGCTTCATATTGTATAGATACTGGGAGTCCTGCTCAATTCAGTATTGGCCTGTAACTACCAACCGACCTGGAATGCCTTTCATTTCACACAAAAAGGAACGTATGTTGCAGTGTATATCAAAGTAAAGCTTCCATCTCTCTCACAACATACCCAAGTCCTTACTTCCTAACAAACAAATACAGGTGAATCAAAACTCATATGAAGAAAAAATTAGAACAGCTGATAAAAAAATCCTGTATTACCTACAGGAAATGTTAAATTAGTAGTTCTCAGAGACTTCTAAAAGGCTTTACAGCGTGACAGGTACTACAATTCAGAGAGTAAATTAGTTTCATATGTCTACCAACTGCAACATAAAATAGCCTTCCCTCCCCATTTTTGTACTCCCAAACTAATTCTAAAGAGGCATTATTTAACACGATTCAGCCTCGGCTGTACCTTTTTCACAACACAAAAGCCAAATGTCTTCGGACAACAGCCCGGTGGAAGCAGACAAAGAGCCACACAACCCCAGTAAATCTTGGTGACCAAGCCCTCACTCTCCAGCCCTTTCAAGCCAGATCTTCCCCCATTATTGGACATGTACTAATGAGATTCATGGGAAACTTCCAGCTCATTCAGCTCCGTTCCCTTTGAAAGAGAATTTTGCTGAACTCAAGGCCAGGCCACCTCAGCCGCGATCAGACACCAACACCCAGAGACATGATCCTTATCCACCTGCTCAGCAACTCCTGGAGGTTTCTGCTGCTGCATGGGCAATATGCCAAAGAGATGAAGTGCTCATGGTCAGACTGAAGTCTGGTCAGTCTGAGGAACAATTTCATGTGAAATATAGAGGAGAAACGGTGGAAAAAATATTATTTGCTTGCTGAATTCTGGTTCCCAAGGAAAGCTACAGAGACTTTTTCTCCCTCATCAGCCAATAACAGTTTTTCAGAGTGGAACATTTAGACTTTTCATTGCTTATAATGCATTTTGAGCTTTCCACCACACCCTCAATGAAATGAAGACTTCCGAGGTCTCAAGAGGAAAGGAGGGCCAGAAGCATAGGGACTTTGGTAGGGGCAAAGGGAAGTGACTGGTAATACCAGAATGCTCGTACCTAATGAACACTGGGAGACAGTAACCCAAAATATGTCCAACTTTTCATCTTTTATCACAATGGTCAGCACTACTGCTAAAAGCAAGAATGCCATAAAACTGAGGAATCGGCATTTGCAATGTGAAAAGTCTGACCAAAACCTGCTCTGCCTAAATGTGAATGAGCACTCCAACGTGAGGAAAAGCAATTCCTGCAAGTCTCAGGCACGACTTACTCAAGGCTTTCCTACTTGGCAAGGCATTCAGTGAGGAGAAGAGAAGAAAGCAACCTACTCCCAAGGAGAAGCTTAAAAGAGGAAGGAGAAGCATCTGGGGTTTGTACTTCTTCTTATACTTCATAAAGGTAGATGCCCCATCCCTGGAAACATTCAAGGTCAGGTCAGACGGGGCTCTGAGCAACCTGATCTAGTTGAAGATGTCCCTGCTCATTGCAGGGGGGTTGGCCTAGATGGCCTTTAAAGGTCCCTTCCAACCCAAATTATTCTATGATTCCATGATCTTCTCAATCTTCTTTCTCTTCTCTTCACTAAAGCAGTGCTGTAAAGCCATGAGATTGATCATTTTTGACTAGAGAAATCACTTCCATCAAGGGGAGCTTGAGACAGCGCTTATTAAATAATCCAATCTTTATTGGTACTCGTCAAGGTATAACTGAGAAGTGAGTCATTGAAAAGTCTTTTAAAACTATACTCCAAAAGGAGAAAAAAAACTTGTTTTGTATAACAATATATTTCAACAGATCCAAGCCATTAATAAAATCCTAGGTTTACAATCTATTCAGAATGAAATAAAACCTCAAACTAACTTCTTGTTATGAAATTATGAGATAAAATCAAAACTGTTCCATGTAAATCAATATGAAATAGTAAAAAATTGCAAAGAAAAACAGACACAGAACGTAACTTGTCTTAATATCTGTGCATACTATTTTTAAAAAGGTTTTGTGTATCCGTGCTAGAAGTTTATGGTGATAAACTAATTAGGTAAAAAATATGTTAAAGAGAGAAATGAAGATAAGCTTGTATTTTTAAAAGTCATAAAAACAGCTTATTGGAAGTATTTCATCTCTTTCACAATAGGACTGGAAGTGAAGAGATTTCCAGTTAATCACAACAGAGTGTGTTGAGCTGGACTTATGAGAGCTGTTAAAACCATTTGCTCCAATATTAGGCTTTAACTGTCAAGAATCAAGATTTAAAAATGTATTCAGGTGAATAGTTGTGATGTTTTCAAACATCAAACCCCAGAAAGTGTCAAAAGGATTTATAAATAAGATGTATGTTATGCTGGGTTTATATATAATATTCGAAACTTTAAAACATGCTACTCTCTCAAAATAAAGGTGGTGTTTCTGTCTAGAGCTTTTTTCCTGTCTTGTCCTAATACAACATACCTCAAGAGTTACAGGAAAATTCGATATTAAAAAAAAACACATTATTTAAGACTGGATCTATATTTAGCAAACAATCTAAAGTTCTTGTACAGATCTATAAACAAATCTTTTCAGATTTAGACAAGAAAAGCATACAATTGTCTCTCTGATTTCATGATGATTAAAAAAAAAAATTCAAAATCCTTTACCAAGTGTTGAGTAAAGAAATATTATCCTTCCCATTGATTTATCTGTAGCAATATAGAGCTAGGCCATGTTTGTATGCATGAAATTTCTGGTATCAGCTTGGTATTTTGAACTCTAATTCTATACTCAGCTTTGCATGAATAGGCACAGAATCCTGCCCTTCAAGAACAGTAGTGAGACTAATGACATCAAACTGATTAGTCTTCTATTATATTAAAAAAAAAGAAAATATGACAACAGAACTTTAAGACGTGGTTCCTAAATATTGCTAGTGAATCAGTGTTCAGCAATTCTTGCTGAGGATGAGCAGTGCCTATAAAATGGACAGGCTTTCTGCAGTTCTGAATAAGTGCTGCAATTTAAGTATCTTTTGAGCAGGGACACTTAATGTTCATTTTAAATAAAAAGTAGAAATTTTCCAGGAAAGTGACAATGCATAACAGATACTATTGGGGTACCAATAATTTTTTTAAAATGAAGTCTACAACAGTTAATGGCTGACTAAATAGTGACAGAAAGTATATATCCTATAACTACAGAAGATGCCTGGGTGAGGCTGAATGCTGCCAGAATTATTTACACTCTTTACAGCAGATAATAGGAGATGCAGTTCATTTACTTGAATATAATTTCAAGAAATTCCTTTTGTGGTTACCGAACCTATCTGCTTTGCTCTAGCATTTGGTGAAGCACAGAAGTCACTTTATTCTGATGAAAGCAGCTGAGAAAGAAAAGATTGAAATAGCCTGATTTTACCTGAATATGTTCCTAAGGACTTTAAGAACATATATATTTAAAATATTCCATTTACAGACTGCTCCATTGACAACAGCATCCTATCAACCTCAACAGTTTGCCTTTGTGCTGTGTATTTTTGGGTTAGGACCTAAAAAGTAACATAACTGTTTTCCTTCTTGGCATTTTTTAGCTTTCATCCATGTTCAACTCCTATTACCATTAAGCAACTTCTACAAGAGCAGGATGTGATTTTAGTTATTGCGCGATCATATTTTGTTAATGTTCAGTTTCTTACACCTCAGTGTCTCTGATTTCCTTCCAAAGTAAAGCAATCAATAGCGTTTGCATGCATTTTGCTTTTAAAACATTTTACAAACATGTAATTTTTTGTCTGTTTCCTACTTCCTATATCTTGAAAAGCTCTGGGTCTAGGTCCAGAGCACGTAAGACATGTGGAGTGCAATTAGGTGAAATTTGAACAATTAATGATTAGATTATTAGGGGCCTGGAACATCTCTCTTATGAGGAAAGGCTGAGAGACTTGGGTCTTTTTAGCCTGGAGAAGGCTGAGTGAGAATCTGATCAATGCCAATGGGGTTGGACTAGATGATCTCCAGAGGTCCCTTCCAACCCCATATCATTCTGTGATTCTATAAGTTCAATATTGAGACTGGAATAGTCCTCTAAGCTCGGTGACTGACATCTGTTTTCATTTCCAACCATCACTATGTAGAAACACCTCAGGTAGCTCAAAACAGAGGTTCTGCATAGCACAGTGAAGTGTCCTGGTAGAGATGCTAGCTCAGCTGCCACAAACCAACTTGAAATTAATTTAAATTAATTTACCTTGATCATTAACTCCAGCTGGGATCAACCTGGGGTTTCAGTGCTGCAACTATTGAAACGCTGGTTCATATAGCCCTAAGGCAAACAGGAAACTACACATTGTTTCTTATTTCCTAGCCAAAGAACTGAATTTTAGGTTAGGAAGGATGGGAGTTGCTAATAGACAGAAGAATTTGTATTCTCTTTTTTCTGTTTTACTGGGAAAAGATGGAGGTAGGTACATTCCCACAGTCTTTGAGAGCTGTCCATTTGATGCACAAACGCTGCACAGTGTTACGCCGTTTGAACGTGCATAATATTTTAGGGTAAAACCTGTAGGGATCCAACATTGTGCCAAACTACCCATTTTTGTCTCCTTATTCTTCTGTATAAAAGAAAAAATGTTGTGACCTCTCCCTAGTGAAACCTGCATCTGTTCTCTGGCTGAAAACAGAGACCCAAACCCATAGAGTTTGTTTTGCTGTCCATTTGTGGCAGTTGATTTGCCTACTTTGCCTGAGAACTTTTTGATGCCCTTCTAAATCCAAAAAGATCAGTTAAGAACATCAGTAGCTGGGATGACTTTTTATCCCCATTTTGCTGTTTCAAAAATGACATTTCATTCTCCTGCTATTGAAATTTATCTCCGGTATAAAAGAATGTAGGAAGTTTCTTTTTTTTCCAGATCTTTGACCCACAAGTCTCAATGATAAAGAATATAAGTAAACAATGGAGTTGGAGGGAAGAATTTAAATTTAACTTTTATTCTTGCTCTTTCCCACAGAAGCTTTTCGCTTTTTGCCATACTAGAGATGATTAAAAAAGAGAAGCCCACACCATGAAGAACGGTCTCAGCCTCTGGAACTCTTAGCTACAACAAATACTTGAAGAGTGATGTTTCCCTTTCTCTCTGCTATTGTCCTGTGGATGCTTTTATGGCCAAAAAAAAAATTCAATATGCTGTTTGGGGGACCTTTCTCCCATCTTTTGTTATCTCTGCCTCCTGGTGGTCTTTGTTTTTTGAGTTTTTATTTAAAAAAATATCGCTTTTCAGTGTTTCTTTTCTCCTGACTCATTTTCTGCTGTTCACGTTCCTTTCTCTTACAGTCACTGGTTTTACCCTGGTGCATTTACTTTACACATTAAAAGAAAGGTATTGAAGCTGAGATCACAATGTAAAAATATTGGCCCCATTTTTCTCTTGCGAATATATCACCTAATTTTCAGGTCTGTTCTCTGGAATCTTATTCCTCAAGTTTGCTTGTTTCAGGTTTGCTTCAAGGTAATTCTCTTTCATCAGAACAGTAACAAGTAATCCTCCAGGCCTATGAACCAGTATCCAAATAAATTTCAAGGAGCCTATTTTACAGTCAAACATAAGTGTTTTTCCCATTTACTTTCATAAAACAACAGTTGTGAGGCTCCTTCCTCCAGGCAGTGGCTCACATGTGCCTTGGAACGTGAATATTAGTTTTAAAAGTTTCTCCCCCTCACACTGCCTACAAAGTAGCTACAGAATCCATCAGTAAGTATAAATATTAAAGATAAAATACTTTTCTATAAAAAAGAAGTGGTATTAGTACAAACATATCTGCATAGTCAAAGTAACATTGGAAGCACAACCCAGGATGGGAGAGAATAAACTAGGTTTATTTATTGTCCCAGCAGCACATGGAGGAAGAAAAAAAGAAAAAAAAACTTAAAAAAATAATCAAGATCTACATTTTACCCAGGATGGGAGAGAATAAACTAGGTTTAGTTACTGCCCCAGCAACACATGGAGGAAGAAAAAAAAAAATGAAAAAAAAAATAATCAAGATCTACGTTTGCTGTAACATTTTTGTGCACTCCTTTTCTTAAAGACCTACAATGTTTGCTGAAAAACTTTGACTGATGAGTGAGAAAATAGCTTCTTCCTTAATTTAGCTGAGTTGAAAAAATAAGGTCTTGCATATCTCTCTGTATATTCAATAAACATATTTTTACGTCTAACAAATAAATCGATACTTTATTCACTGCCATGGAGGCACCTTTACATGTAGGAAGATAAACGAGAGGCAACTCTGTAGAGGTTCCAAAGCCTGTCAGTGCTCGCATTCTTTCCCTGGTATATTTTCTGGGGTGCAGAACAAACAACTACTGCCAGAAAGACTTTCAAGCAGATGTCTAAGGAAACTCTCTGAGTTTCCAGTAAAGCCACGGTTTCAGGGCAAAGAAGTCCATAGACTTAAAAGCAGAAACCTATTTTTTAGATATGCAAAGTCTGAGATGTTTGGAGTTTCCAAAACTCCTTTGTTCCCAATGAATTATTCAAAGTTCATATTTTACATCTACCAAATCTGTTCATCAGGCTATTGAAATTCTGTACTTCCCCCTGCCAGGATTTTAACTGGTTTAACAAGTGGATTTCGAGACAGGCACAGCGTTTTGTTCATCGTTCAGCTTCCTTTTCAGAAGCGTTACATTATTTGATGACTAATTGCTGTCCTGAACATCCTGGTTCCTGTTCCCCGGGTTGACTTTCACCTGGTCTCTGGGTAGCTTTGCTCTGGGAGCGCCGGTGCCGCGGGGGCAATGGAATTCACGCTTGGCCTCTTGTGCAGAGCTGCCAATTCCGCTCCTCCGCGGCTGGTTCAGAGCGTGACTTTTAGTTCACAGCAAATCTCTTCCCTTTCTGAACACCAACTGCAAATTATACAATTAGTGGCCTTTTCTATCTGAAGAAAGAAATCTAAATGTTAACTAAATACATTTTTTTCCTCTTGATGTGCACTCGTGAGACCCCACTTGGAGTACTGTGTCCAGCTTTGGAGTCCTCAACACAGGAAGGACATGGATCTGCTGGAACGGGTCCAGCGGAGGGCCACAAGGATGATCAGAGGGATGGAGCACCTCTCCTATGAAGACAGGCTGAGAGAGCTGGGGTTGTTCAACCTGGAGAAGAGAAGGCTCCGGGGAGACCTTATAATGGCCTTTCAGTACCTGAAAGGAGCCTACAGAAGAGCCAGAGAGGGACTCTTTACAAAGAAGAGTAGCGACAGGACAAGGGGCAATGGTTTTAAGCTGGTGGAGGGGAGATTTAGGTTAGATACTAGGAAGAAATTCTTTACAGTGAGGGTGGTGAGGCACTGGAACAGGTTGCCCAGGGAAGTCGTGGATGCCCCATCCCTGGAGGGGTTCAAGGCCAGGCTGGATGGCTATTTGAGCAACCTGGTCTAGGGGGAGGTGTCCCTGGCAGGGGGGTTTGAACTCGATCTTTTAGGTCCCTTCCAACCCAAACCATTCTATGATTCTATGATTCACTCAGTCTTCTTAGTCCACCAACCACAAACTATTGAGTCTTTTTTTTTTTTTTCCCTTCAGACTTCCCATCTCATCTCACTTGTAAAACTCTGCTCACCACCAAGATTCCATTTTTTCTGAACACTTTTGCATCTTTGTTTTCATCGGCTTCAGTTAGTCCCTGTGCCACAGCAGTTCCAGGGAGACTGTACATTTTACCATCTTTCATCTTCTAGAGAAGCAGATTTCCAAACAGATATCAGGAAAACAAAGAAGTTTTTTGTCACAAAATGTAGGCAGAATTTTGAATGACCCCTTTGGTCAGTTAGAAAGATTTATGTCTTTTTCAATTTGTCTGTTTTTGAGAATTCTCCTAATTTTTCTACTGCTAAGCTTCTATTAGAAGCTAATAGAAATTCGCTGTTTTACTACTGCTTACTTTCTCCTTTCCAAATAGCAATGGAATAGGAAGAGGAAAATTGTTTGGGGTTTTTTTTTTTTTGTGAAAATGGTCCCCAGCATGTTGTAATCTAGTTGAGATTTCTCAACTGGAGCAGAAGAAACACATGAAGTTGAATTTTCCACATCCTTGATGAATACTCCAGCCACTGGATTACGCTGTGCTCTCTGATACCGTAACTTGCTCAATAACACTTAATTAAAAGTGATACCATCCATGCAGTGTGTCTATATCACCAATCAGCATCTCCTGCTCACCAACAAAGTCCATTTATTCCAACATAACCACAAAACCTATGGTCGGACTCAACGATCTTAAAGGTCACTTCCAACCCAGACAATCCTATGATTCTAACAAAACAAAAAAACTCTGTTTTGCACCAGTTCATATTTTTGAGACTACACCCCAGGTGTCTGCATTGTCCATTACTATAGCTCTTTGACAACATCACTAAAAGAATTAATTTTGTTTTGGTTTGTTTTTAACGGGCAAGCTGAGACTTCTTCAGCCCGTAGCTTAAATTGTTCAGCATTTCAGAGACCATCTGGTTTGTGCTGGACACATGCCACAGACAGACAAACCCTTAGAGAGAGAGAGAGACTTGGTTGTTGTTGCCACATTCATCCTTTGGCTCTGTTTCTTTACACTGCAAGTCTTTGCCTGTTTATAACCACATTTACCTTCATTTGCAGGAGATAATCCTCTTTTAACAGACTACTTTACAATTTATTTTAAATAGAGCATGCACGCGAACTGAAGAACACAAATAATTTTCATGAGGGCTTGGAACCTTCTGCTACCTCCCATGGCTTCTCGTAAGAACTATGGGCAGTGCCACCAGGTAGGCAACTTCTAGAGCAAGGACAAGTGACACAGCAAGAGTTATTTCAGCCTCGACAGACAACTCCACCCCCTGGCCCATCACACGCTACGATTCAGTGAAACAAAAAGCAGTTTTCAATAGGGAGAAATTGATTTTATGCCTGCACTGAACTTGGCAAAACTACCTCATAAAGAAAAAGGGTATTTTATTTTTTTTTTCTTCCAAGTTTTGAAAATGACTTAAAACAAAAATATTTTTTTCCTGCTCTCTCCCTCTGGGTTTTATGGGAGGACAGTTCACCCTTATCAAAGACTGTATGAAAGTCAGTCACACATGTGCACTCACAGAGCTGGGAACCAAATACCTTCATGCTCGTTACGTCTTCTAAGAGCTCCCCAGTAGAAAGCTGTAGGTAGTTAAACCCCTTCTCCCTCCCGAATGCAATTCTGCATGTGCTGTGACTGCTGCTCTGATTTATTTTACAGGAACTTGATAGGACCAAAACCCAGTAGCGTGGTGATGCTGGGAAGTCAGCGCAATCTCAGGCATCCCTTGAGCATGGCAAAGTTTGATCACGTTCATCCTGGGACGCACCAGTGCACTGCATGTTATAAAAATGGATTATCACTTCTGATTCTTGTAAATGTCTCCTATTCAGCCAAGCATCACTGTTCCTCAAACCCATCTCTTTTTTTCTGGTGGTAACGCTGTAACCAGCAGTCCAATCTCTTAGATGAACATTTCTAAAGCCAGCCTGCTCATTTGAAGACCGCATTGTCACATGCAGCTGCATTAATTAAAGTAGAAAATCCAAATGCTTTTACAGTTATTGATGCTTTGAAGGAATTGAAGCTTTTACAAGCTGCTTTTCCAGCTGTTATCTCACTTTTTCACCTAGCTCTCCCTGTGCCTTCTTGCAAGTGGGTTTTTTTCGCCTTGACCTAAAGTGATTTACAACTTATCTATGTTCAACAACTGGGAAGACCGCTTGAGTGACTTGACATCTGTTTCCATACAGCTAGAGATCTCTCCGTCACCCTTGATCTGAGGACAGTTGTTGACATGCACAGAGATTCAAAGATTGTCAGATCTGACTGTAATCAGTCTTTTGTAGAGGTTCAGTGAGCTGCTGAGCAGAGATAAAATCTCAGGAGAACGAGTCCCTGGGTGCACATGAGCTCACTGACATTTATTCTTGAGGTCAGCATAACAACCAGGCTTAGACTCTGTTTTGGTGCTTAATACAAAAACAACCTTAAAAGAAAAGCCAAAGGGGATAAAAAACTGACCCCTCTTCAATCTAAAACCTACACTCTCATCATCCAACAAACAAACAACAAAGATAAATACAGGGAAATTAAAAAAAAAAAATACCAATGAGCTCTATAGATAAGCTGCATTTTATCAAACTTTTTGCTACTTCCAAATTCTCCCAAATTCTCCCAGAACTTGACTGGATTCTGATTGAGTTCATTATCCTCCATCCCCTATAGAATGAGTACGTCAAATGTTAATCCTTGTGAACTACAGGGTGTAAGTGAAGGCCAAATTGGTCTTCAGGACATGGAATGAGTCTTGCCCATTTTTGTGCGTAGGCAGATAAATATGTGGGCAAATAGGTAGGCAGGTAGGTAGATAGATTAAGTACTTTGCTTCTTTGTTACATTATCTGAATTTATGTCAGAAGAACCAACATTATGAAAGGGAGAGCAGCGAGTGAATAGAGAAGTATACCCATCATTGATTTTTCTCCTTCTGAGCTAGATGAGCCATAGAGAAAGCATGCAAAAACACCATTTTACAGTGACACAGAGAGACTTCAAAAAGAAAAAGGCAAATGTCAGTAAAAAGATACAAAATAATATACGTGAAGTCATTTTAAGAAGATAACGAACAGCAAGAACAGGAAGGATGAAGAACAGTAATTACATTTCTAACAGAAAAAAGCTTTGAGAGCACTGGGTTTGATAGGTCTTTCAGTGGATACGTCTTCAAGAGCAACAGCTGCTTTTATGTGGCTGACCCTTTAATGAAGTGCCACCAACTTTTAGTCAGAGAAATCTTTTCAGAAAACTGTTACTAAGTCACTCAGCAGAAGCCGCTCGTCATGTATTTATAACAGCTTTTTTTCATCCTTTCGTATCGCCACACCTGACCTGGGTATTTGGTGGTGAGCAAAATCTTTCATCTGAGTGAGCAGAACATGTAATCAAATGACAAAAGTCACTAGCTGGGAAAAAACAACGATAAAAGTAAAAATCAGCTGAAACATCCAAAAAAGCCATAGTGGGAGCAAGTAGAAGACGCGACAGCAAAATACAGCAAACCCCTGATCCACCGAGTATGTAGGGTTTCACAAATGAGATGTATTAGATGATGCACTTCTCAATAATTACCTGTTTCAGGAATAGTGTGATTTCACTAAAAGGCAAAAGCAGGAAGCCTCACACGCAGCTCTCAGCAATAGCACTACATTAAGAGGAGTGCACAACATTTATTAGCTCTGATGCTGATTATTTGTGCCAAATAAACACTTCCAGGTGGAATATGGGGAGACAGCCTGGGTGGCCCGTAAAGTCCCGGCTGGGAATCCCACACACCGTTCTAGTGATGCAGAACTATTGAAATGAAGTTTAAAATGACAAATTCCCAGTTTGAAACAACATACACAGTTACCGGACAAATCATCCACGTCCACGCATGGAACACACAGACAAGAATTGAATCCAGCTGAAGAACTGCACCACAGCTCTCTTGTCTTCAAATTAAATGTTGCTACTAATTATAAAGTATCTAAGTGCAACTAACAGGTAGTCTTTCATAATCTTTATGCAATATGCCCCCTCTATACCAACCTCACACACAAAATAAGAACTATTTGTGTGGTTTAACGCAATTACAAGCTTCACAATCACTTCACAAAGTTTACTGTACTATGGGGCCCTGTAATTCCCCAGAACTGGGTGTATTTATAGAAATCCTCAAGAATTAATAACGGAAAAATGGGAAAGCTTGATTTAAGTAAAATCTTCAACCAATGTTCAGATCAAGATTTCAAGATGATTTTCATTACAGTCCCTGAATTCCAGGAAGAGATGTCAATATTGATATGTCCTTCTCATTTTTCTGAAATATATATTTAGCTCCATTTAACATAACCAATGAGGCTATAATTTGAAAAACATCAGATCAGGGTTCTCAAGGGTATGGTGATGGAAAGACAGTAAGTAAATTATTAAATTCAAGTAATCAAATATACAGGAAAAGCAAGAAAATGCATGCGAGATCATGCATAATTGACTACTTACTAAATGCATTCACAATACATTTTTAAGCAATTTGTTTATTAGACCCATAATTGAAATTTTTCTTCTATTTGGAGCTATTAATATTCTCTAACCTTTCTGTGAGGCAGTGATATTCTTTATTCCAGACTTTCAAGTATGACACTAAGAGGCCAATACAGCTAACATCTATATAATTACATGGAGATTGTGTGGCTATATCGGTTAATTTTTATTTATTTATTTATTTGTTTTTAGCAACATAAATCAAACGTAAATTCACAGAAATCAAAACAATTACAGGGCTATAAAATAGATGTAGGTAAAGATAACGAACAATTATTCTAATGGATTAGGTTATGTCTGCTTTTCAAGTAGGAAGAATTAATTAATGATGGGGGGACTACTTCCCATGAACAAAGACCCAAGACATACAGTATGCTTTACCTGATAGCAATCATATTTAGTCATTATTCAAAATCAGATTAATCATTTATGCAACATATTTGCAAGTCTAAGTTTTTCACTAGCCATTTGACAACTTATGTATCTCGTGGTGCTATAGAACTGGTTTCTGAATTCCAGTGACATTCCTTCCCAGCTTTCATCTCTCTTCAACCATGCCAGTTATGAATATCAGTTCACAGATGTGTATTTATCATTTCCTTTGCATAATTTTGTGAATGATGTTTGTATGAATATTTGCACGGAGAAAATAAAAGGCCCCATGACTAAAATACAATTAATGGATTTTCCTGCAACTTGGACGGGCAATATTTGTTTCATTGCTGATATATAATGACATCTTTATTTTAAATTAAGATCAAATTGAGGTGACTTGCAGTTTGAATTAAAGCTGCAGCCTCTGAGTACTGACCAGGTGGAAGATTGTACTGTTGGATGAATTGCCTTTCAAACTTCCCTATGCTGTTTGCTTTTCATGCTGCAGGTCCACAACAGGGTTAAACAGTCTGACATGAACCTTGAGACAGACTGAAGAAAGATTCTGTGGCTACTATTCACATTAACAAGAAGAGATGAAAGGAAAAATAAAATATTTATCCTCCTTGCACCCCCACTTCCATTCCTTCCTCCCAAATTTTGTAAAACCTATTATACACGATAATCACAAAATATCATTAACTTAAGGAACTAAGAAAAGTTGCACCATTTCAACATGGTTTCTCTCTATTTAAACAAATGCATATGAGAAGGATACAAATTTGCCAGAATAGAAAAAACTAGTCCTGAAAAATTGCTAATAGTTAATCAATGAAGTTTGTTCAGAGGACTGGAAGATCTCCTTTATTCATTTAAAAAAGTGCTCATGCCTGAGCTGAACTGAAACATTAATGTAGAAAGAGCCTGGGAGGTCCATGGTGTCTCCATGGAGCAAAATGGACAGAAAACTAATACAAGAAAAACAAAATCTGTAAAGATGAATTCTTGGCTTCACCACAGCAAGACGTGTCAGCTCCCTGAGAGGTCAAGTGAGAGCAAACACCAGCGCAAGGATGGAGATGGTGGGGCATTTAGGGAGGAATCACAGCACAATGGATGAAATAAATCTTAGCTGGACTTGTCCATGTGACGTGACACTGTTCCCAATGAGTATTATTTGCAGAATATTTTAGGAGTATGCAAATTTGAAGCCTGGGAGAAGCAATGCTGGGATTCAGCTGGATGGGCTTTGGGGACAATTTGGTGAACGCTTCCAATTTGAGGCATCAGTGAGTTATGCAGAAATCAAATCTAAAACAATTTGTTTCATTTCCTAAAATTTTAAGCTCAATTGTTTAATGTGACAATGAGTAAAAGGAGCGAGATGAGATTTTTGACAGTATTTTAAAGTGTGTGTTGATTTTAAATTTGTAGTCTCTCATGCATTTAAATTTTTAACCATCTTTACTTTAAATAAGTTCATACTACTGAAATCGAGGCAACTTCTCTGCAGACTATCCAGAAAATAATAAATAACTCAAATCTATATCCATGTACACACTGACACAAGATTCATCAAAGTCTTATTTCTCCCTCATTTTTTCTTAACCCAAATTACAGACACCAAGATAGGAAGCTTTTTCTGACGTTGGTACCTGTCAAAATCTTACCTAAAACAAGAACCTGGGAGAAGGTGCTGCATTTTAATTTCCATCTGATTTCAAAACACAGTATTTTTCTGTCCTACAGGCAAATTGCTTCAGAATATGATGGTGCAAATGTGCCATTGTTTCAGGCTGATAAATGCTGTGCTTTCAGCTACTTTTTCCACTCTTGCACTTAAAATACTTTGACTTTAGTCTTTAGCTCCTGCTGCTTTTGATAATAGTCCTTTGCTATCATATTTATTCTACAGATTTTCCTGGTTTGGTCATTTACTATTAGATTTGATGGTTCCTTTCACCTACAGTTATTAGTTATATGCTTTTTTCCTTAATATATAAGCAAGCAGGTTTTCTCCCCGGAGTTCCTGGTTGCTCCTTCATTTTTTTCTTAGCTTCCAATAGCATTTTTAATCCAAGTCATTGCAGTAACTTGCCCACTCAGCTTAAATGACATAAAGGAAAATATTTCACGTATGAGACTATTACTGCCCAATTACAAGGTCCTTTTAAAGATATCATTAATTAATTAATATAATCTCAAAGAACCCCCCAAGTTGCTGCTTTCTTCTGAGTTGACAGAGCAGTGAGTCCGTGACATACTCCACAGCTTGAACACAGATTGTTAATCTAATACTGATATAAACTGCTTGGTTATTTGTTACCCAGGTGCAGGAGAAATACGCCATATGTAGTTTCTATTGGATGTATTATTTAATTAAATGATACATCCAAAGTAGCTTGAACACAGTAAGAGTTAAATGGAAAATTCTTCAGAGAATAGGGCAGGCCCTTATATGCAAGTCTTGACTTCTACAGATAATTTTTGCTATATGATTCTGGGTGAATAAACTGAAAAAGGATTCAATAACCTTGTCTAACTCTATAAATTTGATATTCACCTCTCATTTTACTGCTTTTTTCCCTTAAGCATTTCCCCAATAGCTTTTGGTTTCCATAAATGCTTGCAGAAAGGAAAACTTTTGCATCTTTCCAGTGGTTTTAAAAGAAATTATTTGTTCAACAACCTTAAGATCTTATTATTCTTCCCTCCATTTGTAAAATGGAGGATTTCACAGGAATGAAAAGATCTATTGACAGTTCATTACTATGCAGACTAACAGCTTTAATTGGTCAAATAATTATTTGCTAAGAAAATTTCAGCCAATTATCTTCAAGTATGCTGTTGGTAGAGAGGAAGGATTCTTTGTCAAGAGGATGCAGCTGCGGTGGCATTCCATGATACCAGAAGATAATCTGACAGTGTCTGGATAAGCTGAAGAACATTCTTTTTTGTCACAGGAATATGGAAGAATCCCTTTACCAGCTATTCATTTTATCCAACCCCCTCAACAACTTTGAATCACAGAATGATATGGGGTTGGAAGGGACCTCTGGAGATCATCTAGTCCAACCTCCTGCCAAAGCAGGTCTACCCAGAGCAGGTTCCACAGAAACTTGTCCAGGTGGGTTTTGAATGTCTCCAGAGTCAGAGATACCACCACCTCTCTGGGCAGCCTGTTCCAGTGCTTTGCCACCCTCACAGTAAAGAAGTTCTTCGTCAGGTTTAGATGGAACTTCTTATGTTCAAGTTTGTGCCCTTTTCCTCTTGTCCTGTCACTGGGCACCACTGAAAAAAGACTGTCTCCATCCTCTTGACACCCTCCCTTTAAATATTTACAGGCATTGATCAGATCCCACCTCAGCCTTCTCCAGACTAAAAAGACCCAAGTTCCTCAGCCTTTCCTCATAGGAGACATGTTCTAGTCCCCTCATCATCTTTGTAGCCCTTTGCTGTACCCTCTCCAGCAGTCCCCTGTCCTTCTTGAACTGGGAAGCTCAGAACTGGACACAATCTTTCAAAAAAATGCTAAACCAAGAAGTGCCCAGCATGGGAATCTGTCCCTTTTCCCAAGAAAGCATCAGGAATTCCATCTGGGCAGGTTGGTGCTGTGTGAAAGGCAGCTGCATATCGTGGTAGAAAAGGTAAGAGAAAACATCCGTTTGATGTACGTGTCCTGCAGTGCTAACCAGCAGTCATAATACCGTAGCTCTAGGAACCGTACACAAGACAACAAAGAAAATCTCAGCAGTTGTTTACAACCAAAATTTAATTTCTTTAGCCTAGGATCTGTCTATACCCGAGAACACGACCTTATCTCAGCGGCTTTGCTTATTTCTCTCACTGATTTAGATCCACAAGATAGAACTTATTTCAGGGATAAACTTCTGAATAAGATAGACACAGCATTTATCCTCTTTTGTGTAATCTTCTTTTAAAAAAAAAGCTCATAAAGCTTTTTTATTACAATCACACCCTCAAAATATTACTTATTTCCTGAGATGTGCCCCACGCAGTGAATGAGTCTCACTTCATGAGACATGTAGAACAGGAAAGTTCAGGTTTGGAAGAAAAATATGAAAGTTCTCAACTTTGAAAATATTAAGATCTTGTCAAAGAATAATAGGGGAAAACCAATCAGCACAGTATATAATAATTTAGAGAGACAATTTGCCAATCATTTGCTCTACTCTGAGCTTCTGTGGGGAAGTTCTCCTAAATGACAACAATTTGACTGGTAAATTGTAGAGCTGCAAACACTCATCTTTGGCATCTCCATTAAAAGGCTTTCAGCTATTCCTTAGCTCGCTGAATGTAGTTTTATTTTGTTTACTTGTTTGGATGTAATTGCATGCAATTTGTAATTGTGCCTTCCCCTATAATTACATCTGCCACTTTCCGTAGTGAAAAAATGATGCAGCGACCACCAAAGCATGGCAGTATAAAGATATATGTAGTGAAAATTGATCGATTTTCACGACTACATACGGTTTCAATGTCTATACATATCACGTAAAAGAATGAGGACCTACCACATTTCCAAGTTGCACCAATTTTTCAATGGAAATCTAAACACGCATTAAAAATGTCTTCATCTTATTGATCACTGCAATAAATACTTTGCTAAACTAAAATTCTTCCATGGTTTTAAATTATTTTTTTTCAGGTAACTACACTGCAATAAATACTTTGCTAAACTAAAATCCTTCCATGGTTTTAAATTATATTTTTTTTCAGGTAACTGCATAGACACACAACACTATAATTAACTGAAATGATGATATTTTACAAACTTCTATATGGTGTCCAGTAATCCACAACTGTTATATACTGCAGCATTTCACACACTGTATTTCATCAATTTCTAAAAATAGGTCTAAAATACAGAACTCTACACTACAAACTCTAAAGCTACAGAACAAATGGATGGTTTGGATAATCGCTTCAGAAATTAATTGAAGAACACATTGTTTATACAGAAATGGGGACAAGGTATGGAGCAGAATCATACAGTAATGGAAACCAAAATGCAAATCTAATCTGGAGTTTAAGAAGTCCAAATCCAAACAATTCAGAATCACTGCTTCAGGTTCTTTTCCTCACTTTCCTCTTCCTTCTCTTAAATCTCAGACCTAACAGCAGTGCAGAATCCACAATGAAGAATTAAGCACTTGAGTCTCTCCATCCTACGGAATGTGACACTCCCGAAGGATGTTCTGAACACGTGCACATGGAGTGAAGAAGCACAGGCAAACATTGGCTACATTATTAGATGTCTTTTAATTGGAAACTAAGACTGAAACAAAACTAAATCCCCTGGCCCACAGCCAGTGGGGTATGGGGATATGAATCCTTCAGAAAGAAAAGGGAACACAGAGTGCTCTGACTGCTAAGCCATTACAGCTGAGTGGGACAGCAGGAACATCTCCAGTTCTTGTACCTCAAACACTAAGTTAATAACAGTGTCCCTGAAGTTTTCATTATCACCATGTCTTAATCATAGACTAGATTTGCCAAGCTTAGTTGAGAGTTTGTCCTTAATCGTCCTGAAGGGGACCTACAGGAGAGATGGGGAGGGACTCTTGATCAGGGAGTGGAGTGACAGGATGAGGGGTAATGGTTTTGAAGTGGAAGAGGGGAGATTTAGATTAGATCTCAGGAAGAAATTCTTTCCTGTGAGGGTGGTGAGGCACTGGAACAAGTTGCCCAAGGAGGTCGTGGATGCCCCATCCCTGGAGGGGTTCAAGGTCAGGTTGGATGGGGCTTTGAGCAACCTGGTCTGGTGGAGGTGTCCCTGCCCAGGGCAGGGGGGTTGGAATGAGATGATCTTTAAGATCCTTCCAACTCTAACCATTCCATGATTCTATGATCTCTCTAGCTAAGGTGGATTTTGGATGCATGGAAAAGAAAAGCCCAATACACCTTCCTATTAAAAAGAGAACCATCCAGAAAGTTTCAAGAGCCTTCGCTTTCCGTTTGCCACTGTACGAGGGTGGCTGGGATCACACATGGAGGGAAGCTACTGATGGAAGGAGGAACTTTGCTTTAGTTAAGAAAAAGGCAACTTTTCTTCTAGTGCTTCAAATATATGCCACCCAAACTTCTGGCCCACAGATATGAAGATAGCGTCAAGAAGTATATAAAAGCACATGGCGCTGGTTCACCAAAATATTTTTGTCGTATCAAGATAATACTAGCAAAATGTTTGAAGATCAGAGTGATGAAGCAAAACGTCTCAAGCAACTGGCCACGATGAAAACATTTTAGTCACTTAGATAAATGGCTGCAATTCCAACAGCATAAAAAGTATGTGCATAAAACCTCCCTAACTAGCAACGGCGTCTGTGTGCTCAAGCTGAAACGTTCTCCTCTGGCATAAGAACATCCGCATATGGTGGATGTCTGTGTATTTAGAAAACACGAATTACAAAGCTGGTGAGGAGCGTTACAGTTCTGCATACAAATCATTGGTCACGTTCATGTGATGACAGTTAAATTATAGTTTATCTGTCAATCACAGTCATTAACTCCGTGTGTGTGTGTGAATATGCGCGCATATGTAAAATCCACTCCATTTCCCAAGTATAATGCACATGGGTTAACCTATAACATTTTACTTTGGAACAAGATGGAATATTCATACATTTTTCACTGTTCATTTGACAAGCAATAACTTCCTGAACTATTGTAATTTGTCTACACGACTGTATTCAGACCGGTCCACCCACCAGACATCCTATTAGCCACACTTTAGAGATAAATAACTGAGACATGCGAGTAAAATAGCAAAATGGAGACAGATAAACTGATTCTTCCTTTCTAACCTGCCCTTGCTGTTTCCACACTCTCTTCAAGACAGAGCCAGTCTTCAGTTTTCTTTGCATTTCTCAAGATAATTTTAAAAATCTTTTTAATACTTCAATAGCTGCAATATATGTATGCACAGATCTTATGTAGGAAATAAAATTATTAAGAAATTTTACTAAAATAAAGCATGCCAGATACTAGAGAAGCTCCACTGATGTGACTTTTTATTGTTTTCCTGTTTTATTCACACATTTTACCCCTCCCAACCCCAATTCTTTTTCAGGGTAGATTTTTGTAAAGCTACGCTCAGCCTTTTACTATCTCCATCAGGAGCTGGAAAACCACCAAACAGGTAAATATGAAAATACAAGTTAATTTGCAGCTGGTGGAAGTCCAGCAGTCTCTCTATAATTTCCAATGACCAGTTGCTTCTGGTAAACAGGGAGGGGAGGGAAGAAAAAAAAAAAGAAAGGCCACATTCAAATGCCTTAGAAAATTTCTTCCAAAACACAATCTCAATCTATTCTCCATTAGCATTCTGACTGACCTCCTAGGAACAAATCTATTTCCTATTCCTCCATCATCAAATGAGAAGGAAAAGGGGAATGAAAACAATAGATGCAACAGGCAATGAATATTTCTCGGGCAGGCAGGAGAGAAGGGATGTTTTCTGAGAATCTGCTCGGCTCCATCCCCACTTCCCTCCCTGTCCCTTCTCGATGCAACACCTGTTTGTGAACCAGGCACAGCTACAATTGCGGTACTTGTGCTCTGTAATTCAGGCAGTGATTCACCGATGAGCCGGTTTAAGCATGAGGTTGTTGCAGAGAGGATGCTGAGCCAGGATGCTGCAGTGCAGCAGGTAGGGATGCCAGCGAGGGCTTTTTGCTGCGCTTTCCCCCACTTTGATACAATTTTCACTGGATCTGGCTCAAACTCCCTAATAGTAGTTACCACTTCTCAAGCTGGTACCGCCAACTGGAGAGTCCTTGATCAGGTGCAACCATGGTGTTGGGATTAGTGACTACAACTTTTTACACAGGTATTGCTGGGTAACACTTATCGGATATTTAAATGACCACAGGGGGCTGGAGCATCTCTGTGATGAGAACAGGCTGAGAGAGTTGGGGTTGTTCAGCCTGGAGAAGAGAAGGCTCTGGAGGGACATCATAGCCCTTTCCAGTACCTGCAGGGGGCCTATGGAAAAGCTGGGGAGGGACTCTTTATCATGGAGTGTGGTGATACTACAGAAAAGCTGGGGAGGGACTCTTTATCACGCAGTGTAGTGATAAGACAAGGGAGAATGGTTTTAAACTGAAAGAGTGGAGATTTAGATCTTAGGAAGAAATTCTTTGCTGTGAGGGTGGTGAGACACTGGAACAGGTTGCCCAGAGAAGCTGTGGCTGCCCCATCCCTGGAGGGGTTCAAGGCCAGGCTGGATGGGGCTTGGAGCAAGCTGGTCTGGTGGGAGGTGTCCCTGCCCAGGGCAAGATGGTTGGAACATGATGATCTTCTAAGTCTTTTCCAACTGTCAAGGCCAGGCTGGATGGGGCTTGGAGCAACCTGGTCTGGTGGGAGGTGTCCCTGCCCAGAGCCGGGGGTTGGAACTCGATGATCTTCAAAGTCCTTTCCAACTCTAACCATTCTATGATTTGGAAAGCAGAAAATTTGGGGCAGGAAACAGTTACGAAAGGAGGGGAGGAGCAGGGTGATTCTCACCTCAGCAGCAGTGGCTTGAGAACCACCCCCCCCCAGGTCTGCACACACAAGATCACGGGGACACCAGCACGAACCCCAGTGTAAGAACAGCACGGTGCACCACTGCCACTGGGGCCTGGCAGACCCAGCTGCAGCAGAGACACCAGAGGTCACACAGCTAAATGTGAAAGGCAGGCAGCAAAATGGCAACTGCAAGGCCTGAAGCTACACAGCAGTGAAAGCCCCTGTGGGACCACACAAAGCCCCCCTTCAGTTTGTATTACCTTAGCTTAAATATTTCTAAATTACATTTGCCTCTATTCTTTGGTTCTGGACTTCCTCCTCAAACTGAATAACTACTCATCTACACTCTAAAAACTGACTTTAGAACAAAACCCCAGTGTAAGAACAGCACGGTGCACCACTGCCACTGGGGCCTGGCAGACCCAGCTGCAGCAGAGACACGAGAGGTCACACAGCTAAATGTGAAAGGCAGGCAGCAAAAAGGCAACTGCAAGGCCTGAAGCTACACAGCAGTGAAAGCCCCTGTGGGACCACACAAAGCCCCCCTTCAGTTTGTATTACCTTAGCTTAAATATTTCTAAATTACATTTGCCTCTATTCTTTGGTTCTGGACTTCCTCCTCAAACTGAGTAACTACTCATCTAAATTCTAAAAACTGACTTTAGAACAAAAAAATCATATATGGAACTGATGTTTCAATATATCCAGGTTCTTCCCCATGTACTAGCAGATAATCCAGTGAGCCATTACCAAAAGAAACCTTTAAAGGTTTGAAGAATTAAACTTGTTATCGAATGGTGCCCTCACTTTGAGATCAGTATAGAGAAGCTCGTTATATTCACAATAATGTCAACTCACCACAGATAAATCTGCACCAAATCACAAGAATTTGACATCCTAACTCAATCTGCACCAACTGTGGTGTCTTTGTCAAATCATTCTGGGGTTAATTGTGGCTTTTCAGCTATCAGATTCTGGAATCAAGACAAGATTTGTGTGTTACTTCTCTTCCACAGCAGCAAACCCATTCTGGGATGAAACAGCTCTTTTCCAACATGTTCTCTTGCTGCAGATTTCCATAATCTATTAAGGAAGCCTATTAAAAAAATAAGTTTGCAGCAGCAATAGCTCATGATTTAACCCATGTACAGATCTCCTCCATGTACTGATACGTGCAACGGCAGCTGCAAGCGTAACAGCAGCAAACAGGGTTGCAAGTACTGTATGTATTTTTCATTTAAACTCAGTAATTCTTTAGAAGGCTTATTATGTCAAAATAAAAGTGTTAGTATCATTTATCTCCTTCTGAGAAATATATTACCTTATATATCAAGAAAACTAATTAGAGCCAAGAACATTGTTTTCTTGTTCTTTCTAAATTGTACACAACCTTTTTATTGGCACAGTGAATTGTCCCTGGTTGAAAGTGATGATTCCTTCAGAGCTCAACACTTAAATCTTTATTTAACAGTGGAGCCAGCCCTGAAGAAACAATATTCCCAAGTGTCGAAGTAGTGTATTTTTGAAAATACAGCCTTCTGCAGAAACAGATTTCAATTACAGTTCTTAATGCCTAAAATACAGTGACCTCATTGACTAATTTTCCCATCTAGTTTATACCTATGGAATATACAATTCCAATATAAATTCAGCTGCCCATAACCAACGAAAACAATATTTACTTGAGAAATCAATGGCTATGTTGTAAATCACTGCATACATTGACTTTCTACGCTCACAAATGTCACTTGCTCCAACCATGCCACAGCAATGATAAGTTACTATGGAAACTAATGTATAAATTATGTTTTTAGAATAATTAAAGTGTGCATTTACTTCAGCATTACAATATTTATAAGTGCTACGTAGAAAATAAAACATCTTGCACAAAGGCATCCACCAACCCAGAATCGACTCTTGAACCCCAAGGAACTGAGAAAGAATACATCCTGCTGTCAATTAAATACTTGATAGTTTATCTAACAACACTTGTCCCTTTTGAGAGGAACCATTATCTGTGTTTTATATCTCCATCAGGCACCAAAACTGAACATAGAAGTGAGAAGCCACATTTCCCAGGGAAACAAGGGCAAAGCAGACTTGAAGGAAGAAGAGACAATCATTTTGGATGCTCTGAATATTAGCAATGGGCAATATTTCTGATGTGGATGTAGTTCTAGAAACACCTTCCTGACCTTCTACATCTTCACAGAATGCACCAATGTAACTAAGCATTTTCCCTCCCACGTTAACACAGTGATAAGCAAACAGAAAAAACCCAAACCACAACAACATCTTAGTCCCAAAAGATCAACCCCTTTGTTCTGCAGAGCGTGTCAGTGTATCGGCAGAGGGATCTGTGAAAGGGATGGAGTTAATTGCTTTGTGATTCCAATGCACTGTTAATAGAAATTTCTTCTGAATAAATAATGTGGAAATAGGAGTATTAAATAGTTCATGATTTTCTAATTTACCTTAATTTGCCCTCATTTTGAATTGCCAGAGCAGAATGTGTTCTGCTTCTCAGCTAAGTAAGGAGTGCAGGAAACCTTCCCTGGCCCTGGAGACACTCAGGGGGTGAGGGCCAGCCCAGGGGACCTCCTGGACCCCAGAGGTGGATACACCCCACTGGGACTGTGCACACGTGTGTGTGAGACACTCCTTGGCTCCCACTGCCAGGGGTACACTCAGGATCAAGTGAAGATGATCCATTCATGAGCACAGGGTTTCCCGAGCTCCAAGGTGAAAAACCCTCAGCCTGATGGACTCCCAGATGCCTGTCCCAGGGAACTTCCCTCCTCAATCAACTTGTAAAATGGGAGAAGATAGTAAAAGGCAACATTTTGTGGCTTTGACTGCCATAAACACACCTTTAGTGGGACTTGATTCTCCATTGCTTTGGGCAGTGCCATATCTCTTCTTCCAACTGACATATGTGCCTGCCCCTTCCCCTCTCTGACTTGATTCTCCATTGCTTTGGGCAGTGCCACATCTCTTCTTCCAACTGACAAATGTGCCTGCTCCTTCCCCTCTCTGCTTTTCATTAAAAAAAAAAAAAAATAGTAGTGTACATTCAAACCAAAACATTCTACATCTACTAAAAGAAGTAATTAAAAATATCTTTATTTTTGCTTTTGGGAAGGAGCACACATGCTGTGAACTGGACATCTATTTTTTTTTCTATTTTGACTCATTAAAATCCAACTCACTTCCAACTCTCTGAAGAAATAAACTAAACTAAACTAAACTGAAGAAGAACCCAACCCTACCTCTCTGTTCACATTTAAAAGCTGGCTGACTGCAAAGGCAGCAGGGAATCCTGAGCCAAAGAGAGAGACCTGTTCCTGGGCCGGAACAACAAAGTCACAGTAAGTTCTCATCTTCCTCACCAGCCTCCCTTCCCTGTCTCAGGGGTAACTTCGCCTTCTGGTGGCACTTAAATGTGCTCTGCTGCTTTGTCCCTTTGGGCCCATCGCACGTATCTCAACTCTGTGCCACTGAAGTGCACTTCTGATCAAAAAATCTGCTTCCCCTAAAGTTTTACTCACATTTACTCACTTCTCCGCTGCATTTAGCTAATTGCAGTTAACAGAATAGCAATTTGAGTGCAGTTAGTTATTCCTCTAGTTTTCAATCTGTTTGTTTGTTTCTTGTTTTGAATAAATTATTTTTGTCTAGTGATTAAGAGAGTGTCTGAAGCTCAAGGTTGCTTGGTTCTGCCCACATCCCACAAAGTGAACTCAGGACAAAATATTGGTTTTGCTAAATTTTGCTTTTCCTTAATACTACTTGCATGCTTATAATAGTAACCTCCCACAGCATAATTAATTATGTGTATATAACATTTGAACTCCCCCCACTGAAAGGTGCTATATAAGCGTTATTTAACCTTGAGTTCATTATCACTATTAAGCCTTATAATCAGAAGAAATGAGTAAGATTATTCATATTAAGTCATCTTCTAAATATTAATCATTCAGTAGGTTAGGAAACATTATTAATACCAAATCTCATTTTTTGGCTTTACTGCACAAATTACATGGGGAAAAATGAGTAAAAAAGAGAAAAATCACACCTTTCTATGTTCTCAAAACATAGTACTACTGCACTGGTAGAAAATGAACTTTGAAAATTAGCTTCTAGATAACAATGGAAACTGTTCTTTAAAGGAAAGCCTAGTGTCCTTCCTAGTGTCTTGGGGTCTGCACAGTGTCACATTTTAACTGTTAAATATTGAATTTTCTTCATTTTCTCCCCTCCTCCCCCCACATAAATTGATTATGGAAACTGCATTAAAAGATGGATTAAGATTTTCTAAATGAGTTAAAATTCTGTTTCACTATATTGCTAAATTTAATCATGAAAGCTAAATTTATATAGAACAATTCTTCAGAGACAAGTCATTTTCATAATGCGAGCTTAGTAAAAATCCAGATTAAAAAAATTGCTAAGGGAACCTTTTTTTCCCCCTCCATGTACATAAACAACCACAATAAATAAAAATTACAGGTTTATACATACAGTCTTACAGTATCAATTTAAAGACAATTATCTTAGTTTTCTGCTTAAAAGGAATTACCGCTTTTGTCACTATGGCTTAAAAAAATAAATTAAAAAAAAAAGAAAGAAAATAAAACATTAAAAAAAGAAAAAAAAGATATACCCATTCCATAATATTATTAATACGTCTTTAACTGTCCTTTATTATTCCTCTGTGCCTGTATTCCAAAAATTCTAATTCATATTCATGCTCCATATTCAGCATTTTGTATCACCTACAACAGGACTGAGTCTAACCCAGATCAGAAATCATGGGGATGGTATTCAAGGTAAGAGGAGTCTCTGTGTCCCTTTCACAGAATCACAGAATGACATGGGGTTGGAAGGGACCTCTGAAGATCATCTAGTCCAACCCCCTGCCAGAGCAGGTCCACCCAGAGCAGGTTGCACAGGAACGTGTCCAGGTGGGTTTTGAATGTCTCCAGAGTCAGAGACACCAACTCCAATTCATATTCATGCTCCATATTCAGCATTTTCTATCACCTACAACAGGACTGAGTCTAACCCAGATCAGAAATCATGGGGATGGTATTCAAGGTAAGAGGAGTCTCTGTGTCCCTTTCACAGAATCACAGAATGACATGGGGTTGGAAGGGACCTCTGGAGATCATCTAGTCCAACCCCCTGCCAAAGCAGGTCGACCAAGAGTATTCTATGAGAGAACCTTGGCTCTCTCCAGCAGAAACGTATAGCTAAGTACCTATGTAAACACAAATATAAACTCCGTGGCTCTTAAGAAAAAACAAAATCATCACAAATATAAACTCCGTGGCTCTTAAGAAATTACATCATTTAAAACAAAATCACTCTTCCAACCCAAAACATTCCACGATTATATGAGAGAACCTTGGCTCTCTCCAGCAGAAACGTATAGCTAAGTACCTATGTAAACACAAATATAAACTCCGTGGCTCTTAAGAAATTACATCATTTAAAACAAAATCACGGCACTACAAGAAAACACAGTATTTCACTCCATTTCTTTTCCCTTTTAGGATTAATAAACAACCTAAATATGACAGATCAGACTCACATCTCTTCCCTTGAAGTATTACTCGTAGGTGCAGTATTACAGCAATTAGTCTGTTATTAGTATCTACATAAAAGAGAAGTTGATATAGATAGAAAATGAGACTTCTAATCTTAGAAAAAAAGTGGAAAATGTATCAAAAAAAGAACTGACAGACATAGAAGACAAGAGAATTAATAGGATACATAGAGAAATAGTTAAAGGAGGGTTTAAGTGCCTCTCAAGTCTATACAGGCCCACTGAAAAGGCAAGAGGCTTCTGGAAAAGAATAATTAATATAAGCTATGTCTATATGATAACTTTTTTTGCTAGTGTCCCTTCCCTAAATATCTTAAAATAGCTATATCATCATGAGATTCATCTTGTGTATTAAAAAATTGCTAAAAAATAGAAAGGATATGGTAGAATCACTTTCTTTTTTTTTTCATAATTTGAGATGTAGGTTATTTCAAGGATCGCTGCTCAGATCTGTGATATTCAACATTTAAGTAAATCACGTGGCAAGTTTGAACACTGGTGCATAAGTTTGATTGAAAAAGCACGGACAATACAGAATGTCTGGTGATAAAATGGTAGGTACAGCTCAATGGCAATGAGCCGCACGCAAGTAAAAATAACCCTACCTAGTGCAATAATAGGCCCAAGATAATACCTTGGCAGGCGTACAAGGCATCTGGTGTCATGTCAGACAGTTCTCTAAAAGTGTCAGCTTGATGCTCGCTACCACTCAGAAAGGCAAATAGAAAACTATTAAGAATATCTCAAAAAACATCATTATGCCATTCTATAAATTCACGATGTACCACGTCTGGAATTTTCCATGCAGTCCTAGGCATCTTCCCTCATGAAAGGCTTAGAGCAGAACTATGGAAAAGTACCAAAAAGACAAGATGCACTGTACCGAAGTTTCTAAATAGAAAAAAAAAAAAAAAAAAAAAGAAAAAAGGAAAAAAAAAAACAAACCACAAAAATCCCACAAAACATTGAAGCCTTCGTAAAGAAAGCATCCATTTGAGCAGTACAGCTGATAAAACACTGGGGGTTTGTGCAGTGAGGTTGTTATCGTAACAGAAAATAAAGACTGGCACAAATACCCGTTGTGGGGTGGGTGGAGCGGAGGGAAAGCCGTTACAGCTGATCTCCCAAGAGG
>NW_015090831.1:3360716-3504725 GCF_001431845.1 Calidris pugnax | reverse complement strand
TTTTCATTAAAAAAAAAAAAAATAGTAGTGTACATTCAAACCAAAACATTCTACATCTACTAAAAGAAGTAATTAAAAATATCTTTATTTTTGCTTTTGGGAAGGAGCACACATGCTGTGAACTGGACATCTATTTTTTTTTCTATTTTGACTCATTAAAATCCAACTCACTAATAAATCTCTGAAGAAATAAACTAAACTAAACTAAACTGAAGAAGAACCCAACCCTACCTCTCTGTTCACATTTAAAAGCTGGCTGACTGCAAAGGCAGCAGGGAATCCTGAGCCAAAGAGAGAGACCTGTTCCTGGGCCGGAACAACAAAGTCACAGTAAGTTCTCATCTTCCTCACCAGCCTCCCTTCCCTGTCTCAGGGGTAACTTCGCCTTCTGGTGGCACTTAAATGTGCTCTGCTGCTTTGTCCCTTTGGGCCCATCGCACGTATCTCAACTCTGTGCCACTGAAGTGCACTTCTGATCAAAAAATCTGCTTCCCCTAAAGTTTTACTCACATTTACTCACTTCTCCGCTGCATTTAGCTAATTGCAGTTAACAGAATATCAGAGTGCAGTTAGTTATTCCTCTAGTTTTCAATCTGTTTGTTTGTTTCTTGTTTTGAATAAATTATTTTTGTCTAGTGATTAAGAGAGTGTCTGAAGCTCAAGGTTGCTTGGTTCTGCCCACATCCCACAAAGTGAACTCAGGACAAAATATTGGTTTTGCTAAATTTTGCTTTTCCTTAATACTACTTGCATGCTTATAATAGTAACCTCCCACAGCATAATTAATTATGTGTATATAACATTTGAACTCCCCCCACTGAAAGGTGCTATATAAGCGTTATTTAACCTTGAGTTCATTATCACTATTAAGCCTTATAATCAGAAGAAATGAGTAAGATTATTCATATTAAGTCATCTTCTAAATATTAATCATTCAGTAGGTTAGGAAACATTATTAATACCAAATCTCATTTTTTGGCTTTACTGCACAAATTACATGGGGAAAAATGAGTAAAAAAGAGAAAAATCACACCTTTCTATGTTCTCAAAACATAGTACTACTGCACTGGTAGAAAATGAACTTTGAAAATTAGCTTCTAGATAACAATGGAAACTGTTCTTTAAAGGAAAGCCTAGTGTCCTTCCTAGTGTCTTGGGGTCTGCACAGTGTCACATTTTAACTGTTAAATATTGAATTTTCTTCATTTTCTCCCCTCCTCCCCCCACATAAATTGATTATGGAAACTGCATTAAAAGATGGATTAAGATTTTCTAAATGAGTTAAAATTCTGTTTCACTATATTGCTAAATTTAATCATGAAAGCTAAATTTATATAGAACAATTCTTCAGAGACAAGTCATTTTCATAATGCGAGCTTAGTAAAAATCCAGATTAAAAAAATTGCTAAGGGAACCTTTTTTTCCCCCTCCATGTACATAAACAACCACAATAAATAAAAATTACAGGTTTATACATACAGTCTTACAGTATCAATTTAAAGACAATTATCTTAGTTTTCTGCTTAAAAGGAATTACCGCTTTTGTCACTATGGCTTAAAAAAATAAATTAAAAAAAAAAGAAAGAAAATAAAACATTAAAAAAAGAAAAAAAAGATATACCCATTCCATAATATTATTAATACGTCTTTAACTGTCCTTTATTATTCCTCTGTGCCTGTATTCCAAAAATTCTAATTCATATTCATGCTCCATATTCAGCATTTTGTATCACCTACAACAGGACTGAGTCTAACCCAGATCAGAAATCATGGGGATGGTATTCAAGGTAAGAGGAGTCTCTGTGTCCCTTTCACAGAATCACAGAATGACATGGGGTTGGAAGGGACCTCTGAAGATCATCTAGTCCAACCCCCTGCCAGAGCAGGTCCACCCAGAGCAGGTTGCACAGGAACGTGTCCAGGTGGGTTTTGAATGTCTCCAGAGTCAGAGACACCAACTCCAATCTGGGCAGCCTGTTCCAGGGCTCTGCCACCCTCAAAGGAAAGAAGTTCCTCCTCATGTTTAGGTGGAACTTCTAATATTCCAGTTTGTGCCTGTTACCTCTTGTCCTGTCACTGGGCACCACTGAAAAAAGACCAGCCCCACCCTTGACACCCTCCCTTTAAGTATTTATAAGCACTGATTAGGGGGGTTGGAACTCTATCATCATCAAGATCTCTTCCAACCCAAAACATTCCACGATTATATGAGAGAACCTTGGCTCTCTCCAGCAGAAACGTATAGCTAAGTACCTATGTAAACACAAATATAAACTCCGTGGCTCTTAAGAAATTACATCATTTAAAACAAAATCACGGCACTACAAGAAAACACAGTATTTCACTCCATTTCTTTTCCCTTTTAGGATTAATGAACAACCTAAATATGACAGATCAGACTCACATCTCTTCCCTTGAAGTATTACTCGTAGGTGCAGTATTACAGCAATTAGTCTGTTATTAGTATCTACATAAAAGAGAAGTTGATATAGATAGAAAATGAGACTTCTCATCTTAGAAAACAAGTGGAAAATGTATCAAAAAAAGAACTAACAGACATAGAAGACAAGAGAATTAATAGGATACATAGGGAAATAGTTAAAGGAGGGTTTAAGTGCCTCTCAAGTCTATACAGGCCCACTGAAAAGGCAAGAGGCTTCTGGAAAAGAATAATTAATATAAGCTATGTCTATATGATAACCTTTTTTGCTAGTGTCCCTTCCCTAAATATCTTAAAATAGCTATATCATCATGAGATTCATCTTGTGTATTAAAAAATTGCTATAAAATAGAAAGGATATGGTAGAATCACTTTCTTTTTTTTTTCATAATTTGAGATGTAGGTTATTTCAAGGATCGCTGCTCAGATCTGTGATATTCAACATTTAAGTAAATCACGTGGCAAGTTTGAACACTGGTGCATAAGTTTGATTGAAAAAGCACGGACAATACAGAATGTCTGGTGATAAAATGGTAGGTACAGCTCAATGGCAATGAGCCGCACGCAAGTAAAAATAACCCTACCTAGTGCAATAATAGGCCCAAGATAATACCTTGGCAGGCGTACAAGGCATCTGGTGTCATGTCAGACAGTTCTCTAAAAGTGTCAGCTTGATGCTCGCTACCACTCAGAAAGGCAAATAGAAAACTATTAAGAATATCTCAAAAAACATCATTATGCCATTCTATAAATTCACGATGTACCACGTCTGGAATTTTCCATGCAGTCCTAGGCATCTTCCCTCATGAAAGGCTTAGAGCAGAACTATGGAAAAGTACCAAAAAGACAAGATGCACTGTACCGAAGTTTCTAAATAGAAAAAAAAAAAAAAAATAGTAAAAAGGAAAGAAAAAAACAAACCACAAATAGAGCAGAATTTTTCAGTCTGTTAAAGACACAGGAACAAGTCCAGAGTACATAGAATGATGCAACATAAGATGAAGTTGAAAAAAAAAAAAATTATAATTTCATGTGTTTCTTACAAAAAAAAAAAAAAAAGAAGAAGAAATTTTAAAAGAAAGAATCTTGTAAAACTACCATTTAAAACCACAGTTTTTTCCAACACACTGTTGTAGGATTTGATGGAAGTCAATGGTCAAAACACAGGTCAGGGGCAAAATCTGAAAATCTGTCATTGCCTGTCAGTTATGATACACAGATACAAATTCTAGCTAACAAGTGCCTGCCTTTTCTCCTTAAGTCAGCAGTTAAAACCTGTGAGGTTTTACCCAAGGTTGGACACATCTCCATTTGTCCTTTTTTGTTTCCGCAGTGGGCACTTTCCAAAAGACTTTATTGAATTGTTTGGACTCTTGATATCACCAGCTTAGTTGGTTTTATGCTTCTGGAATACGCTTCTGAATCCTTAAGCTTATTTATTACTTGTGTATACTTGATCCAACTGAACTTTAATTTAGCTACTATTTTATTTATTACCGGATAAGAGGTATCTTATCTAGTTGAAATAGTTAGGAGGTAAGAGGTCATTATAAAGCTATTTCCCAATATCAAACATTTTCTCTCCTTCCTTCTTGTTTTCATTTATTCTTTGATCTTGCACTCTCATGGCTTTCCAAAAAAAAAAAAAAAGTTATTTAAACTCCATTTTACATGCTGTGACAGGAGGAGTATGTTCCTCGCCCCATTCTCAAAAATTTGTATCTGTGCAAAGGGGGTGTTGAGAGCACCCTGCACAAGGTCGGCAGTGAGACAGCATTTAAACCGGCATGAACCTACTGATGCAGAACTATTACCTAACTAAAAGCTGGAAATCTGCTGAAAATTTGCTGTACTGCAAAAAAAGACAATTTCACAGCAAAGGTCAAGGACTGAAATCAACAGAAAAAGATTCTGCTTGAGCCACTGGACAGTATTATCCAGTGTTTTTTTCTCTAAAACAACTTACCCAACAAATTGCTAAATTCCTCCCATTCAAGCCACACATCAGGCAGACAATGCACCAGGATTGCAGTCCCACAGGTCTTTAAAATATCTGTTCCTGATCTTTCTCTATACCCCAGCCGTGGCTGTTCTTCTCCTACTGTCCTCCTCCTGCGTGCCAACGCCAGCACCTGCACAACCCCAGCCTGCTGCAAAAGCTGAACGTGTAAAAGCCAACCCTCCTGATGGAAAAAACAGATATTCTGCAACCCATCAGCTCCCAGCATCGCTCGCTGTGCAAACGAACAGACTTTAAGTGACAGCAAAGAAGGAAACAACACAAACACTGCTGCTAGAGGAGCCATATGCAAATAGTCTGATTCACTCTATTTTTTATTATTATTACTATTATTGTTCAGTGTAAAAAAAAAAAAGAGCCTAGACTTCCATAACATCTTATTTCCCTGATAAACAAGTCCTTCCTAAAGAAAAGAAAGTGGGAGTTTTCCTCACCTTTTCAGATAATTATTCACTTCTCTCTAGAAAGGTATTTTTCTTAAGAGATTTAAAATGTCTTCAGTCCCAAAGATAAATAAAGACTGCCCAGGAGTACAAGGAGATTCTAATTGATTAGCATTAGCAACATGTCCAACTACAGAAAAATAATTGATTGGTCAATGAGCAATTGTCTCTGCTGTTTGTGCTGAGGCGTTACGAGGGCATAGGAGAACCAAAAGAACATGCTATCGTTAAGGTCTCATCTCAGCTGTTGTACTTTGTATTATTGCCAGACTACATCTTGTTAAGGATCATCCCAGCTCTCAGGCAGCTAATTATAATAGAACAGCTAAATGTGATATAACACTGGTGGCCTTCATGCATGTCATCATGGAATCACAGAATGATATGGGGTTGGAAGAGACCTCTGGAGATCATCTAGTCCAACCCCCTGCCAAAGCAGGTCCACCCAGAGCAGGGTGCACAGGAACTTGTCCAGGCAGGTTTTGAATGTCTCCAGAGAAGGAGAATCCACCACCTCGTTGGGCAGCCTGTTCCAGGGCTCTGCCACCCTCAAAGTAAAGAAATTCCTCCTCAAGTTTAGATAGAACTTCTTATGCACAAATTTGTGCCCATTTCCTCTTGTCCTGTCCCTGGGCACCACTGAAAATAAGATTGGTCCCATCCTCTTGACACCCACCCTTTAAATATCTATAAGCATTGATCAAATCCCTCCTCTTTTTTCTCCAGACTAAAACGACCCGAGTCCCTCAGCATCTCCTCATAAAAGAGATGCTCCAGGCCCTTAATCAGCTTTGTAGCCCTCTGCTGTACTCTCTCCAGCAGTTGCCTGTCCTTTGGGAACTGTTGAACCCAGAACTGGACACAGTTCTCCAGATGGGGCCTCATCAGGGCAGAGCAGAGGTGCAGAATAACTCCCTTGACCTGCTGGTCACATTCTTCCTGATGCCCCCCAGGATGCCATTGGCCTTCTTGGCCACAAGGGCCCATTGCTGGCTCATGATCATCCTGTTGTCCTCCAGTACTCCCAAGTCTTTTTCCTCAGAGCTGCTCTCCAGCAGGTCAGCCCCCAACCTGTACTGGTGCACGGGGTTATTCCTCCCCAGGTGCAGCACCCTACACTTGCCCTTGTTGACAACGTTGGTACGTTTTTGTGGTACTCAGCAATTTGGGTCTGAGCTCTAGTGCTCCATCCTGAAATGGCAGAGATGACAAAATTCACGCCAAGCCACGGGGTATGACATTAATGGTCACATCCTAAATCCATTCACTTCATATTTATTGTTGGACAGAAAGCCACAAACACAGGCAGGCAATTAAACCCTTGCACAGATGTGGCAATACTCTATCACATCAATTTTACTATTTCAAAAACTACGCTTCTTCTAAATTGAGAAAAATAAAGAGTGTCCTGAGTGGTTACCCAGTACTGGCAGGTTGAAATGTCTTGTTTCCTATTTATACTTGCACTCCTTGGTTTCAAGAAGCGTACACATGTGTAAGATGGGATTTGGGAGGAGTGTACAGCCCATCACTGACCATGCTCAAGGTTCTGCTCTCCATCTCTCCCAGCACCTGGTTCAGGGCACTCAAACACAGTCGTTTGAGGTGTTTTCAGCACAGTTTTTACTCACACAGTATTTTGGGAAGTACTTCTTCCCTTCCCCTTCACACCAAAATGACCCAACTAACAGATCCCTGCAAAATACTTCACTAAGCCACCAAGCTCTACATATAATTTTTGATCCTCAGAGGGCTGGAGCACCTCTCCTATAAAGACAGGCTGAGAGAGTTGGGGTTGTACAGCCTGGAGAAGCGAAGGCTCTGGGGAGACCTTATAGAGGCATTCCAGTACCTGAAGGGGGCTACAGGAAGGATGGGGAGGGACTCTTGATCAGAGAGTGAACCTACAGGATGAGGGGTAATGGTTTTAAATAGAAAAGGGGAGATTTAGATTAGATCTCAGGAAGAAATTCTTTACTGTGAAGGTGGTGAGACACTGGAAGAGGTTGCCCAGAGAAGTTGTGGCTGCCCCATCCCTGGAGGTGTTCAAGGCCAGGCTGGATGGGGCTTTGAGCAACCTGGTCTGGTGGGAGGTGTCCCTGCCCAGGGCAGGGGGGTTGGAACTTGGTGATCTTTAAGGTCCCTCCCAACTGTAACCATTCTATTATTGGCTGTTCTCCAGTGCCCCATCACATCAGAGACACAGGTAACTTTCTCTGCTTCTCTTCCAACAAGTTCATCCACTGCACGGCAATGAGGCAGCAAACCTGGCTGCTCTCCTCTTCTGCACCAACTGGACTGTCTATCATAATTACAATATATTTAATCAAATCCAAACACACCTCCCAGACACCAGCTATGTTGACCAAAAACTAGAAGGCTTCAAAAGGGGGTGCAGTTCTTGCAAAAATAATCATCTCTCAAAGCAGCACATTTCAATAGCTTAGATTTGGGATTTCTTTGCCGGTTCACCAGGCTCCCAGATTTCCTTTCACATCTGCTCAGGGCTGGATATCCCACATCTACTGAATTTTATTCAGCTTCTCCAAAGGGAATTTATGCAATAATTTAATTAAGGCTTCCTTTTGTTCAGCTAGCCAGCCTGGGTCAGGGGATTACAGGGATCCCAGGCCCAGACAGGATGAATATGAATTCATGTTTAAGCCATCCTGATGATGAATTACACCATGGGGATGAAAAAAACAGATTAATACAGGGACCATATGAAAATCACTAGGAACCCTTCGACCTTTTTTAAATGTCTTTTAGTAAGAATGGAGGAAAATTGAAAAATATTTGTGCTTTCAACGAAATATGTGCTCAATACCAGTAATAGACAGAGTTAATTGAGCCTGAGGCTCGGTTATGAGGAGGTCCTTGCTGTTTCAGACGTTCGACAGAATCTCCTATTAAGACAGAAGATTTGGACACTCCGAAGGCTGCCTCCAATGAATGATTTATAGCATTTCTCATACTTCTAATCATCGCACAAGGAAAAGCTTGCCTTAAATTATTTTCAGCAATTTCCTCCTCACCCCCAAACCAGGTCATGCACCAAAAGTACATAGGTCTGGAAAAATGAAATATATTATGGTTACGTTAAACATATGGGTACTTAGGAACATGTAACCTTATTTGCTTCAGGCTTACCTGGAATTGTAGTCTGGGGTTTACTAGTGTTGTTGTTTTATTATCCTGTCTACTCCCAAGATAATCAGAATTTATCTAGCTTGATAGAGTAATGCAAACCAAACAATAAGATAATTTAAAAAATATATAACAAAAGCATGACTATCTTGAGGATACACACTCCACATAGGGGCACATACCTGAACACAGATTTATAACTCTTATTATTTAAGCATATGAACAACTGAGTGAACTCTATTCATTTTTATGTGCTCACAAAGGTAGAAGAAAACCAATTTTAAGTGTGTTGAAAAACTAGACTTAGAATATTGTCTAGGATCCTTTCAGAGACATATTTTACTAAATTAAGCCCTTAAAACAAAAACTAATTTGGCATAGAAATTCTAAGTCAATTCTATATTCAAAAATAGCACTTACTTTCCTAATGCCATTTTTCCTCTTCTCTCTAGATGATCAACAGCTATTTCTGCCCTTTCCCAAAAAGGACCTCTTTTAATTCTGCACCAAAACTTAACACAAAATAATAATAATAATTTTTAAAAAACTTCTTGAGAACCAATCTCCATTTCATCTTTTGTAGTTGTAGAAGTAGTTATAAAAATCTAGTTCTATGAGGATATTTACAATAAATTGAAGTAGAAAATTTAGAATTTTTTATTAAAGCATTCAATCTCCCTTTTGATATTAGAAATGAATATATGTAGACCACTTCCTCGAGGAAGATCAACTGTAATGGCTCCTTTTCATTTGCATTATGGAATTCTGACAAAATTTCAGCCTTCTCTGTCCTATTTCATTACCCTTCCTCAGTTTTTAACAACATATGCTTTGTCAGCGCTCTTCACTTATAGCATATTGCTCTATTCTCTATGACTGCTCTATCTTGCTAAAAATAGAATTGGGAATTTGTCTTGCATAACTCAGGTACGGGGCTTGTTCTGTCTGTCTTTTATTCTTACTCACCTTCCAAAAATCCACTTACTGTCATTTTTGTCTTGAAGGTTCTCAAAATAATATATACCAGTTAAGTATATATTGCTCTTTCTTGACAATTGCTGATTCCTTAGCTCAACAGAGATTTTCCCTGATCTTATAGACAGCTCTAGCACAGTCAAAATTTACCCACTCTTCAGTTTGCACATGGAATTTTGTAACTTGTCTTTAGCCATTAGAAATTTTCACTTCATTACTCTTAGGACAGAAATGTTATATGACAGAGTTGCAGATTTACCCACACTACAGTGTTTGGAAATTTTTGCTGGACCAAGTTGTGATGCCCTCACTGAGCAAAGCAACAGGCTCCATAGCTTTTGAGTGTTTTGTTGGAGAGTGGCTCAGTTGGCCTCACAAAAACACCACCATCACCAGGATGCTCATCATCCCTCAGTGTAGAATGGCAAGGATCACTGCAGTGAGACAGTTCAGTCAGCTCTGTAACTAAGGCGAAAAAATTATTTGAATTTTCCACTATTTAGAAGTTCAGCCAAAACCATACACCTATGGTTTCTGCCTTTCCTTATTATTATTTGTTTGGAAGGAAAGTACTCCTTCTTCTCCAATTTTCTATCAAATTACTGTTCCCCATGCAAAAACCAAGCCAGGCTTTTCACTTCTACAATTTGGACTAATGAAGATTTTTTTATTTTCTTCCAGTTTTCCATTACAGGGAAAGTATATAGACTTGTCACCTTGCTTGGAAGGAAGCCTTTTTATGAATATTGTTTAAATTGTCAACACATGCCTTGAACCGTGGACAGAGGGGAGTTTCTGACAGTGTTTATAAATGAACAAAATTCAGAGGTACCATTTTTCCATCCCTACCCGATACACCTTGCATACACATACCAGGGGATAGCACTAAGAACTCATATTTAATTCATTTCCATCAAAATAACAGCCTGCAAGAGTAATCACTTCCTAGCTAGGATCATTCTTTCTGAAAGTGTGACTTTAATAAAGGCAGGGGCTTTTTTGCATGCTGTTTGCTTGCACACAAGAAATTCTGGCCACTCCAAATCTGATCAGTCACTGTCATCATTAACCGTATCCCCAACCCCTGTGTAATCTGAAAATTTCATGAATATTCCTTTTATATTTATTATTTGTGATAAAATTAGTTAAATAGTACAGAAAAAAGAACCTCAAAACAAATCTACCCAGTGATGCCAAAATTTTGTAAAGATTTGTAAAGATTTTTTTTTTTAAATATACCAGTTGCTTGTTTTTAATCTACTACACCGTGTTGTTTTGCTCATCTTCTTAAGGTGTCATGTGCTACTGATATTTTTTCTAAGCATATGACTAATGTCAACATCTTTATTTTATCAATCAAGCTTGTAATCTCATCAAAACCGCTATCAAGGTAGTTGGGTAGGATCTATTTTCCCTCAGCTAATGCTGTTAGGCATTAATTACATTATCTTCCTTAAATTTCTATCGAGCAAGCCTTGTATTAACCACTGTATTATTTTGCTGTGGATCAATACCAGGCTAACAGGCCAGCAATCACCAGGACCATTGCATTTACTCTTTTTAAATATTGGCACAACATTATCCTTCTGTCTGGCATCTGTACCTTCCCCAGATGAGTTATTTTAGTTATTACAAAGAACAGTTCTACACAAACAACAAAAATGCCACTGCTGAAGTAACTTTGACATTTTTGGTATAAAAGTCCAGAACATATTTTCAAGAAGCCTTAGGCATCTAAATCCATAAACATTAAGAGCTTACATCAAACATTCTAGCCCCTATGGGTACCCAGAGCTCCTCTTACAGAGCAGGCACAAAAACTGAGGTCTGAAAAAGTTCAAGTTTATGGTTGAGACCCATCAGGGCAAGAGTACACTCAGCTCCTTCTCTTATTGGGCTCTTCATGTAGATGAGCTCTGATTATTTCAGGAAAAAGAGGAAAAACAGGTTCCCCCCTGCCTGCTATTGCCTACCCTGCTGACAAAACATTCCCCAGGGGAGATCCCAGTCCACATCCACCTCCAGCTGAGGAGACTTTAATCCCTATTTCACACCTCCTTGGAGGGTTCCCAACTGTTACGCTGTCGGGTATTATGCAACTCCATCTGTTTCTGCTATCACATTTTCTATGGATTACGTTCATAGTCACTGAGCTAAAAAGAGGGGAAAAGTAAACCTGACTCCACAGCGTGGGGTGGAGGGAAGAGCCCCAACTCCGGACCCTGCTTCTATTCAACATTCAGTATTTTGGTGGCCTGCTCTGGCCAGTGAGCTAGTGGTCAAGAAGAGGCTTTTAAAGAATTTTTAAGTAGCTAATTGAAGAACACAGCCTTGGATACTGCCAAAAAGTATTGCAGAGCAGATGATAACAGAAAGCTATTGCTTAAAAATATCCAGCAGCAAATGGTTCCTGAAATTTTTAAACTATGTTTGCATAGAATCATAGAATGGTTTGGGTTGGAAGGGACCCTAAAGATCATCTAGTTCCAACCCCCTGCCCTGGGCAGGGACACCTCCCACTAAACCAGGTTGCTCCAAGCCCCATCCAGCCTGATCTTGAACCCCTCCAGGGATGAGGCATCCACAGCTTCTCTGGGCAACCTGTTCTCCAGGCAACTATTCATGTGTATATATATATATATATATATTCATGTATTCATATATTCATACACAAACACACACATGTATTTATATATTTAAAAATAAAGACTGCAGTGAAATAAAAATTGACATCTCTATAGAACACAAATTGCATTGTAAGTTCTGAAACAAAATGAAATGTCATTTCATTTTCCTTCTACTTCTGGATATTACACTGCACTTTGTTAGGTAGAATAAGCAACCATGTATCTTATTAAAAAAAAAAAGGTGTTGTTACAATATAGATTTGGCACAGTTTATACATCTAGATAAATGAATCAAAATTATGAAGCAAAAATGAAATGTTGCAGATGTCAAGACGAAAAGTTTTGACACTATCAAAACGAAATGAGGAGCTTATGTAAACCTACTGTAAGTGAAGACAGCAGTGATAGAGATGGGAGCTAATAAAAGTTTCAGGCCTTGAGAAAAGTTCAAACTCTGGTCAAAACCATTGCACAGAAAAATGGTGTAACTGCTTTACTATTCATATCCCTTTTAATTTTATTTTTTTTTCACAAATATTTCTTTCCGAGGGGTAAACCATCTTCCCAAACAATACAGTGTCTCAAATCAGTGCAAATTATTTAACTGTTTTCCAGTAAAATGTTTATATCAGGGACATAATTACAATCATTCTTTTAACAGCTAATTTTTCAAAAAAACCCAATATCACCCACTTATGACATCCAGCTGTATAGCACCCAGCAGATTCCCTTTTTCTCTTTACAAAGCTGTTGAAGCAGCACTAGCAGTAAACCAGAGTATACCAGACCCATTGGAGTAATTTCTCCTCACTGCCTTTCTAACTTCGCCACTAAAAGTAACTATATTCTTAGTTACTGCTAATCTGTGCCTATATTTTTTATTATTTCTTTTATTGACAGTTCACTGAAAACACCAGCAAAACAGCAGAGTAACTCAACCCCATCAAATAACCCTCTGCACTGACACAAGGAACGCAGCATCTTTGAAACTTGCACTTGTTTTCCAGCTCTGCCTCAGAAAATCTCAGAGAAACATCAGGTGAGTTGAAAGTCTCCCTGCTACAACTCCCAAAGTAATAGAACTCTTGTTTATTTCCTAAGAAACACTCGGAATACTATCAAAAAGGAAAATTTTGCATGTCTCCAATGCTTTCACCCCCCCTATATAACAACGAGATGTTTGCATTTAAGTGAATATGCGTCAAAGAAGCAATTCCAACACACATGAACTCTTTTCTGCATTAGTGTGCTCTCTGCAGTGTTTAAATGCCAAATGCTTACCCATTTCACTCACCACTGTAACAAACATACATAAATAATGCATAACCAAAGATCACAATATCAAGATTCTCCACGGAAGCCCCATGTTAACTGGCTTTTTTCTGTTAATTCTTAATGCAGAATGAAATGGCCACTTGCTCACAGTGTACTTTGCTGGAGCAGAGCAGCTGATCTAAACACAGTGAACGTGATGGATGTCCCGTAGCAGGAGCAGGATGATCTTCACAAGCCAACATGGAGATGTTCAGCTATTTTTTGTGTGATACCAAACTACAGACAAATACTCAATATTTAAAAAATTCCACTCCGTGCCTTCATACGCTACAAATGGTGCCCAATGTTGGGCATTAATCAGGAGACTAAAGCCATCCAGAGCGGTAGCGCAGCCCGATGGAACCAGGGATGGACTCCAGGACTGACCTCACCACCAGCTCATCACCTTCTGCAGGACAGAGGTGAGTGATGGGGAACCGTGGGGAACACTCTGCCCAGAGAGGAGCAGGGAAACACCCTGCTGACAGAGCCACAAATGTATCTAGAAGTACTACAGTGTATTTTAAAAACTCAGAATCAATCTTTACTAATTTTCTTAGACTGGGTACGAAAAAATGTCCCGGACTTTCCTAAGATCCCACCGTTATTCAGACAACTTAAAAAAATATTGCATTATGTTATCTATCATAAATTCCCCTATTATATCACGCAGATACGGTCACACACCTCTCTGCCAGCACCACTGGCCGAGGGCAACCCTGCTGCTGACAAAGCCACAGTTGCCTTCGCCACACCGCAATTATTTCAGCAAGCACAGCTCTCACATAACTTTTTACACCAAAACAGGAAGGCACTACAAATCAATCTCAGCTAACCACTGACCAAGCACACAATATTATCCTGACATGCCCAGAATGCCAATCTATAGCCCCGTTGCCACAATTGGACGTTAACCCACCTCACCACTGCAAATTTGGCAAACAGATGTTACACGTTTTGGAGAATTTGGTTGTTTAAAGTATGTTCACGTCACTGCTGATACTTTTTCTAATTATATCTTTGCCACTGCACATACAGGAAGAAAGAGTCAAGATGTCCAACAACCCTGGCTAGCAGCTATCACTGCCATGGCTATACCAGAAACCATCAAGACCGACAATGGCCCTGCGTATGTGTCTAAAACCACACAACTTTTTTTACAGGAATGGGGCATTTGCCACATCACTGGAATTCCACACTCCCCTACAGGACAGGCGATCATTGAGTGTGCCCATCAAACATTAAAGCAATTGCTAATTAAACAAAAAAGGGGGAGTCTAGAAGATCCACCACAGGAACGACTGTGGAAAGCCACTTTTGTTTTGAATTTTCTAAACAGAGACAACACTGTGAGTGAATCGACACTTTGGAGCTTCCCCAATGTTCAAAACACGGCCAACGGTCCATATTCATGATACGGCCACTGACCGTGTGAAGGCCCCAGGCCATTGATAACTTGGGGGAGGAACGACTGTGGAAAGCCACTTTTGTTTTGAATTTTCTAAACAGAGACAACACTGTGAGTGAATCGACACTTTGGAGCTTCCCCAATGTTCAAAACACGGCCAACGGTCCATATTCATGATACGGCCACTGACCGTGTGAAGGCCCCAGGCCATTGATAACTTGGGGGTGAGGATACACTTGTGTTTCCACAGGAAATGGTCACAAGTGGATCCCAGCATGATTCATTTGACCGTATCTAGAAGCTGAGCATCACGAACAATCATCAGAAACAATGGAGCAATGAATCTTTTCTGTTCACAAAAGCATCGTTGGTTTTAATGTTATCAGCCCTGATAGTTCTGCTCATGATTATGTTACGTTTGCCATGTGAGCATGATGTTAGAAAAAGAAGTGGATGTAGAAACCAGCCGTAGCATAAGAGAGTTATAGAAATCAATAAGCTTAAAAGTATAGTTAATAGTAGTTTTATAGTTCAACAATATAGTTTATAGTAGTTTTGGTAGCCTAGGTTCAATGTAATCATTAGGATGTAATATACCTGCATTATTCTGCACCTTAAACAAAAAAGGGGGAGACATGGGTGAACAGGATGGTGGCAGAAGCAGAGAGCAGAAGAAGGAATAGAAGCAGCAGGAGACTGGCAAGGGGAAGGCCCCTGAGCAAGTCCTAATGACCCATCAACAGTGCCTGGTGGCCCCACTGATGGAGGGGAATTCCACCCTCCTGGCAGTTGGGGGTTGCAGGGGTGTGTGGGTTGGGAAAGAAGATACATTAGTACTATATAAACTGCCTGTTTGTTATAATAAAGGATTCTGGTTGCATCACCGACCGGGGTCGTGCCTTCACACACTACATAAAATAAAAAAAGCCCAACCACACAAAAATAGCCCAACACGGAAAAATGAAACAAAATGAGTCATCTCATCAATTGATTTTAGCCACAAAGAAATATAGACAAGGAAAGAGGGAGAAAAAAGAAGAAAAGTATTTATTTCAGAAAGCCTTGAGAACCTCTTTTTGAATCCATGTAAAGGGAAAAAAGGTGTAAGGCATTTCTTAGAAACATTGGTGTAGTAAACCAAGCCTACTTATCCTAAGCCTATATATAATTTATATACGAAGTCCTGTAGCCTTTTAAAAATAAAGTACTCATTGCAACAGCTTACTTCTAATTATGATCAGTTACAACGTTAACAAGCTCAGGGAATCGATACAGCACAAGAAAAAAAGCTCGAATACAGACTAAATCTGCTGCAAAGCTCTCAAAGGGGTTACGTTTTGATGCAGCGATTTCATAGGCTGTTCATATCAGATGAATAGTTGTTATCACCATCCCTTTGCTGTTCCCCTCCTGTCTTCATACCCTCTGTATCTAAACATCTATGATTCTGTGATTTTATTTTCATCGGGTTGAGTCAAGTCAGGAAATTGCCATATTCCATTACGGTCCAAAGCAAACAGTTACTCGTGGACTCATTACTGCCTGGTTTTAAGTAGCATAACGAGTTTTTAACAGATTTGCGGAGCGCAAGTGATTAGAAGTAAGCAGCGTGTGCCAGACGTGAGGTTTGAAGTTCCTGCCATCAATCCCAGATCTTTTTGTGCCTTCGTCTTCCTTCTCAAATGCTGGCTCACACACACTCCCTTTTGGAAATCAGGATGCTTTACCCTCCCACCCACAGGCAGCGTGCAGGAAATAAACCACACCAGTTAATGGCTGTCTTTGCCCAACTGGTTCCTGACCCCTTTTTTTAAAAAGCGTGGCCCATCTTGGTCAAATTCCATTTAGGTGACCAAAATAACTGCTTTAAATGCACCTTCACTGTCAGTTAAATAAAAATTCTCTCTCAAATAATATACTGGATTGCAATAATCCTCACAGCCTGTCCCAGGTACATTCTGCACCTTGGGGCAGCCACTCGTGGTCATCTCCCCTTTTCTGGTGACCTGTCCTTGTCGCAAATAGAACAGGACCAAACCAAACCTAGGAGTGGGGCTGTGAGAGGAAGAATCAGAAAGACTATTTGTCTTATTTGCTTGGATTTTGGAAACATAAAAATGTTCAAGAGAGTAGATATTTCAGAAAAATCTCCTTTTTATGTGCCCTTGTGAGAGGGTGCTCTGGGAATCATAATCCCATGGCAAACAGGAGGAGTCTCAAAGGATTGCTGTTCTTCCCTACCTCCAAAGGGACTCTGTCCCCTCAGCTCTTCCATCCCAATCTGCTGCCTCTTTTCAAGGCGTATATTCCACTGTGTTCTCATTATTTGAAAGTTTGAATACATTAAACTAATATTAAGAATATTCTTTTCAGAATATGCTGCCGGGACTTTCTGGACCAGGTTGAGAGGAGGCAGAGATTTAAAGGACATCTCTGGAGGCTGTGCCAGGCAGAGATCTACAAGGGCAAAACTCAGCTTCATGCCTGACACAAACACATCAACGGTGACAATATTCCATCTGGGCACTCTGTTGTCTCAGGCTGGCCACTAAAGGCTCTATTTCTTTGAAAATATTTCCTCTTGCTTACTGTGAAATAAACTGCTAGTGAGCTACAGGGATTTCAGATATTTGTAGCTACCCAAACTGATTAAATGGTTCTCAGAACAGTTCAGTGAAAAGGTGTAAAAATCGTATTTTCAATCAGACCGAGGACGTCTGAGCTTGAAGGGGTAGTTATATGTCTGAAATAAAATGTCTTCTAAGGAACAGTTCCTAAGACTACAGTAGAGGACTAGTTTAAAATTACTGAAAAGTACAAATTAAATAGGTATTTTGGTAATGTGATTTAAAAAATTATAGGAAATATGTCATAAGTCAACTTTGGGTTTTTCTTAGAACTCAGGAAAAACGTTATTAGAAGATGCTTCCCAAATTAGAAGCAGCTTCTTTTATTTTATTTCATTTTTTAATTCATTTGGGCTTTGATACAGGTTTTACATTTGGGGGGATTCAGAGCTGGAGGGGAGAGGGCAAAGAGGAGATGGAGAAGACAAAAAGAAATGAATCATCTAAAAACCTAAGTCCACTTCAAAGAAAGAAAAACATAGAAAATTAATGTCTTTTTCTGAATAAACCCTGCATAAAGGAAAAGCCTGTAATTTGAATTCTTTACCTAATAATTATATACAATTATAACCAGAAAAAAGAAACAAGACTGAGATCAAGTTCTCTGCTTTCTTGTCTCGGCCACTTTTTCAAAAAGCAAAGTTGGAAGAGTCCTCCTTGCAGGCTTGGGGGCAGCTCTATGTGCTGCCATTTAACCTACAACGGAGCCCAAAACAACGCAAAAAAAAAAGTACACACACATTTTAGCCAGCAATTAGTGGGGTTTATGAGCTCCCTCAGAATGTTATTCTCCGAATTGATGGAAAAAAACCCAGTATTTCTTTCATGAGCAGTTGACATTTGTGAACAACAAGCCACCAGACCATCAGGTGGCTAATTTAAGCATTAACAGTCCTTGGCAGGAAAGACAGCCAGACTGCACGCAGGCATTTATGACAGCATTTCTAAATGTAGGTTTTAGTCTGTAATCCTATAAATGAACATTCTTTTGTGCAATATTTTGACAAATCAAGGGAAAAAATGCCAGGAAAAATCCAGCAGATAGTATGAGTCACACCTTTCCTAAGCCATTTCAGGCATCTGTTACTATGGGACCATATGGATAAAACAGAAGATGCAGGTACCTTTTCCAGTCACAAGCATTCTAAAGATACACATATGGGTAGAAAAATGTTAAAAAAAAAAAAAAAAAGACACCCCAATTATCTTATCTGTGAATACTATGTACTATGCTTACAACAGATTTTTTTGTTATCACTGTTACAGTTAATTGTTATTCACTGTCGCTCTTTACACTCTGACCTCCAAGTGCCAAAATCAAAAGTAAAACACTTCCCTTTTAAAGGGTTTTTTTGCGGTGGTGTTTTGTGGTTTTTTAAAAAAAAATGTGTGTGGGTGTGCTGTGTGTCAACATTAATGTCCTCATTCCTCATCTATAATTCAAAATTTGATTATTTTACTACAAGCTTATTATACTGTTAGAAAATGAATTAGTTCAACAGAATAGGCTGGAATTGTGTTTCTTTCCCCCATGTTATAAGGTCACTGAATGATGAAATGTGAAAATAGCTGTGATACCACGGGTTAATGGATCATTACCTATATTTGCATAAAACAGACTTAATCGCCACTGTTCTTTCATTTTATAGCCAAAGAAGATTCAAGAGATATCACCACTAAAAACAAGTAATAAAAACCTTCACACATATTAAATGCTATAAATAACATTTGCTTACCTCATGTATTTCTATATATGGGTTCCAAAGTGTTGGCAAGACCTACAAAGAATCAAAAGCTTGGAGGCAGAATAGCCCCTGCTGGCACTACGTATGTCCAACTGCACTTCAGAGAGAGATGACACAACCAAAGTCTCAGTTTTTAAGACAGATATGCAAGGCACAAATCTCGGGAGGGTTATTTGTCTTCCACATAAAGATCATAAATTAAATTAACAAATTGCAGTGTATGAGTTCTTTAATATCCTGATTTTTGCAGTAAAATCATAGTTAGATGTGTCAGCTTAAGATTTCTAACAGTACCTGCCAGTTTTACTGCATTTTCCCATTTGGGGTATTGGGAACATTTCAGGAACAGAGTGGTAAGGTTTTTTGCAAGCTGTTCTCAAGGTGTAAATGAACTGCCAAAACCATGAGAATTAAAAAATTAGAGAAAAGTGCCATTCTTGGGCACCTGAAGAGCTATCGAAACTGGAAAGCAAAACCTAAAATAATGTCTTTAAAAATGCAAAATCACATACAGATATGTATAAATCTGTGTGTCAGAGTTTCAAATCAGCTGGGCTAAACTGAGTGCAGAAGGGAAGTTAGACAGTAACATCAGCGGATGTCACAGTATTTTGAGGAATATCCAAGTCTCATATTAATTTACCAGTATGTTCTCTTAAATAAGTGCTGCTTTTTTTTAAAACTTCTTTTGCTTTGCTTTGATCTGGGTTCCAGTTCTTCAACTCCCAGGAACTCTTTTGGCCCTGGTGCAGGACCCTCTGCTGGTTTGGATCCAGCAGGAACATTAACACTGTCAAAGCTTTTTTCTTCCTTCCATCCTGAAGGTTTTTAAATATAGTATTTCCTTTCCAACTTCCTTATCAGTAAACCATATGCAGCGCTCATCATGAAAGCTGTGTTATCACCTCTGGTCTTCCAATGACAGTTCTAAGAGAAATCAGCTTTAAATCAATTACAGCATCAATCAACCTCCATGCACTTCAAATTCAACAGGATCTTGTGTTTGAAAATATCCACTGGAAAGAGGGGCTGAATATATATATAGATGACTATCTTCTTTCAGTTGTGATGTCTTTTTGTCATAATGATAAGCAATGACACTTGAAACAAAAGTGTTTGAAACCTGAATCTCACAGCCTGAAAAATGTCAGTGTCTCAGGACGTGAACAAAGAAAAAAAAATATAATAAAAAATAAAAACCTAATGCTGCCTGGTTTATCTTCTGTGCTTCTTTCTGTCAAGTGAAATAAAAGTGCAAATCTATAGAATATACAAGGAGTATAAAATGCTCTTTCTTTCCCTGTACACCCCTTGCTGTCCTGCACAGAAGGTAATTGCTATTTAGTTAGGAATGGCTGAAAAGTAAGAGAAGAAGCCACAACAGGTAAGTGCAATTATAGGCATAACCCAGAAGTGACAAGGGTCCAACCTCTGAGTGTGTTTTCATTTATCCTTTCAAACCTAGCTAGAAAAAAGGTTAATTTTCTGTTAGAAATAATTTCCAGAACTGATATATAAATAGAGCTTGTCTATATTGACATATGTATTTATGAACTTAAATAGAAACAGATAATATTTCACTGAAATTCTACTTCTTTATTTTTTCACTAGTGAAGTCTGTCAACAACTTTTGACTTGCACACCCCGAAGTGTCCCACCAAACTACTGCTGGCAGAAGAATGAGCGTGTATTCATATGAGCACAGGAATCCATCACAAATTGCTTTTATAATATCCTTCTTTGGGACTTTCATTGATGCGGTCCAAGACATAAGACAGTAAACTTGAAGCATATTTGAAAACAAATATTGTATCAATATAGTATTGACAAACCTCCTGATATACATATGGAGGACTATTTTAAGCTGCTTTGCTTAAGGTGGATCTAGACGTTCATCATCATCAATAAATATGGGTGGGTTTTTAAAATCAAAATAAATCAAGAAGGATTATGCTTCTTCCTCTATTTCTCCAGAGGAAGTAATCAAGTTCTTTTTGAAATTTAAAGGATATTATATCAAAAGGATTTTACTATGTATAATTAGAAAGTGATTTTCAATTTTCAGTACGAAATTTAATGTGTTCTTACTAAAACATTAATTACAGGTAATTTAAATGTCACTTAGAATTAAAAAAAAAAAAAAAATCTCAATAAAGAAGTTACAATACTTTATGAAAAAAGACAGCAGGTCAGCTGCCCGTGTATATAATCAGAAAAGGCCTTGATATTCAGCAAAAGCAAATACAGAGATATTTCATACTGAGGAAAAGAAGAGAGACCAAAAATGGAGGCCATAATCTTGGATTCAGTCTTACAATAGAAGTATTTAAGAATGTTTGCTTTGATGAGAACAGGCTGACCTTAAAGTATTAGTCAAGAAATTAGTTAAACAAATTAGGCAAGCTAATGCTGGTAAGAACCCACCGTGCCTGTTTCTCATCAGGTGAGAGACACTTGATCCTGCCTCTGTGCACCCGTGGTCAGAACTTTCACTCTATTCCCACACAAAACAGCAGGTTCAATACAGCAAGCAGGACAGAAATGTGGGTTCATTTTTCTTCTGCATGCACAGGTTAGTGCCATTTATTCACATTTTTATGGATATTGATATGTATGTATGCACACATTGTGATAGCAAGAGAACTAAGCTGGGATAGAGATAATGGAGGTTTTCTTAGAAATAAAAGGATGATTTAACTCCAGCCTTCTGTTTTTCCTTTCTTTATAAAAGGAGGTCAAGGTTGAGCTAAAATATTCATACTGTAAAATCATTTCATAACAAAAATAATGGCATTCCAAAGTAACTGCAAAACAAACCCAGTTTTTCCATTTTAACAGGGACTCTCTGAGAACATTGGGAGATTGCACTCTGGAGAGAAGTTCTAAGTTCAGTCGTGAACTTCTTTTACCATGAAATAAGAATGTGAAGTGAGATGTGATCTTCAGGTGAGGATACACAGCTCAGTTGTCCTGGTACCCAGGTGCAAGACTGATACTGGTTCTCCCAGTTTCTACAGTTCCTCCAGTTTGAGGGTGTTAGGGGAGGACACACCAGAGAGCAACCTGTCCTCCACTCATTGTCTTAAGAGGGTCAAGAAGCAGCACACGAGGATGATGGAGCTCAGGAGCTCATTTGGCAGAGCAGTTTAATAGACAGTTTGGCCTCAGCTGACTTCAATCCTTAGGAAATTTGTTCCAGAGAAAACCCATAGTTCAGAGACTTTCTACAATGGGTAGAAAAGTATTAACCAAGTAGCTTCAAGGCACAGGCAGGAGAGAGAAGTGGACATAATCCAGAAATCTTTAAGACCAAGGTATTTCTGGATTTCAGATAGATCATAAAGCAGCTGCAGGGAGAGAACATGGAGCATCTCTGCTGCTCTTGGTGCCAGGAGGGGTGGAGAACAGGGTAATGGGACAAGCTTTGCTGATACTGTTGGTAAACCATCAGCCTGAAGTACTAACTGCACACCACTGCTGGACATGGAAAGGTTCTAAAATGCTTAAAATGGAGGTTCATCCACAAATAGCCCTCATGGGGTACTCAAGAGAAGGGATCTACAACGATCATCAAATCCAACTGCCCAACCACTTCAGGAATAACCAAAAGTTAAAGCACATTGTTAATGACATAGTCCTAACGCCTCTTAAACACTGACAGGCTTGGGGAAAACCCTCAGCAAATATTTCAGTAATGGTAACAAATAAAGATAATTCTCTAACAGGAATATATAACCATATTCGTTTTCTGCTTTTGGGGACATAGAAAACCAATGGTTACCCTTCCTGTTAAAGCCTGTAAACTGATAGTTAGTGTGGGATTTTTCTACCAGTTAATATTTCATTTGGAATAAGAGATCATATTTTATTATGTAGAACAACTTACCTTTTTTGAGTTTACTCATTCCTTTATAGAGATGACAAACCTTAGCAATCTTTTTTTTTTCATTTAACAATCTACAGTATTTCTTGACGAGACTTTCTCCCTCATTTTACCTCTGTGCAAATACACTGCATGGCATACGTTCCATTCAAATCAGAGGCAAAGGTAGTGTACTGTAATAAGCAAAAACCTACATATCTTTATATAGATGCATTAAAATACCTTATAAAGGGCATTATACCCTCAGGAAAGGCACCATTTACGTTTCATTATCCTAGCAATCTTTTCTTAGGAATAAGTAATACTTAGTGACACGGCGTATTTAGGGCAAACCAGCAAAGCACATAACTGTGTGCTTACATTCCAGGATGTGCCCAAGCCCAGCTCTACTCAGCACAGGCCACTGACCCCCCAGTCAGCAGAGCACTCAGGAACTTCTGCACAAACCTGAAAGCACACACACACATTTGAGAATCCGCCACACATATTGCCATCAGTTTTGCTTAAAAGCAAGGAAATTGTCTACAAAATACTTAAATCACTGCCGTGCTTGTAAAAGTATTCTTCTTCCTGTTCAATGTTATAAACTCGACTCTCAGGAGTTAATAGTTCTTCTATATTCAAAGCTATTAAAATAAACTATGCAGACAGGGAAGTGCACAGAAGAAAGGAAAGTATGAGATATTCTGTAGTGACACTAAATGTTGCAGTTTTCCTCTATTTCAACAGTCCAGTCCACAATGCAATCCTCACTGGAATATTGTTCAACATTTAATGGTTAAATGGTTAAATGCATTTGCCACTCACCCTTTTGGTTCTGAAAAACCCGGAGCAAACCAGAAAGGCAACTTGTAAACTACTCTCTACTTCATGTGCTTGTGTGTGTGTTAGAGAGATAATTAATTTGGATTAGAAAAAAAGATTTCCTGCCCTCCACCAAAAAACACTGACATTGATGGGACTTTATCCTATTAGTCTTAATTCTCCCAATAAGTACCAACCTCTAAGAGGAAATACACAGAGGAGAAGAAAACAAATAAAAGGGCCAGCTTGCAGTTTTGAATGGTGCCCCATAAATTTCAGAATGACACTTTTGACCTTTTGGAATCTGCTGAAGGAAAGAGATTTCTGAGAACTCTGTATTTTGGTTTGGGGTTTTACATAATTTTCTGGAAAGAAAAGGGTCAGAAACTGTGTACACAGAAGTTCTATTATCCTTGGCTCAAAGCTCTTCCGTTTGCACTCGTTACTGTAAGTCCAAGTACCTTGCGCAGACTTTTTCTTCCATCCCCCACCCAGTTTTTAATACTTTAGCTCGTTTGGGTTTTGGTTTGGTTTGGGGTTTTACATAATTTTCTGGAAAGAAAAGGGTCAGAAACTGATTGTGTACACAGAAGTTCTATTATGAATTTTCTGGAAAGAAAAGGGTCAGAAACTGTGTACACAGAAGTTCTATTATCCTTGGCTCAAAGCTCTTCAGTTTGCAAGCGTTACTGTAATTCCAAGTACCTTTAGCAGACTTTTTCTTCCATCCCCCACCCTTTTGCTTGGCTCAAAGCTCTTCAGTTTGCAAGCGTTACTGTAATTCCAAGTACCTTTAGCAGACTTTTTCTTCCATCCCCCACCCTTTAGCTCTTTTGGGTTTTGGTTTTTTTTTTTCTGAAGTTGTTTCTTGGTAAATCAATAGATCTTAAAAATGAAAAAGGTCTAAGGAATTTGCTTTGAAGAATTATATCAGTAAGTTACAAGACACGAATAAAACAAACTTCAAGCACAGAACCTCCAAAAGCAACTTCTGGGAAGACAAAACTGTACTTAGTATCTGAGGTTATTGTATAGAAAGCCCTGGAGAATTACGCATTTGCAAATCAGACAGCATTAGAATACCAGTTTATGAAGGCTGGTTTCTGAGAGGCAGTTGTCACCTAGAGGCTCTCTGATATTTACAGCAAATCACTCCTGATAGTGTGTTTTGAATCAGAAGCAAGAACATGGTTATAGCATTTTGATCTTATGCTAAATATTCATGTAATGGCCACAGGGGTGAATAGTAACTATTCTCCAATGAAATTATTTTTTGTATGTAGGTGTCAATGTCACCGGAGCCGAAGATTAATCTTTCCCTTTGGTTGCTACAGAAGCCCCTGGCTCAGATGGATGAGCTCCTACCACTGCCAGCCCAGACTCCTGGGTTTTGCCTGATTGTTTGTGTTGTCCTGTCACGAACCAGAAATAAGATCTCAACTTTACGAGACGTTAAAATGCTATATTGCTCTCCCACTTTGATCCTTTTGTCTCAGCAACTACAGTGACCTAACATCATCTACTTTTTGAACCTTTTTTTATTTTTTAATATTGAACTAGCATGATGTTAGGTAGAAGGCAGAGATTTGAAGAAGCTGTGTCAAATTATTCCAACCTATAGTTGTTGGTTTTTTTCCTCCCCTTCATCTTGCTTCATATTATGTTTAAAACAAATAGTCCAGCCTTTGCTAATCAACCAGTAGAACCAAAAAGTCTTCACCGTGTTTATCTAATATAGCTGTCTTGATGAGTTAAAGGCTGCTACCACGGAAAACATTCCACTAAATTTACTTTAATCTTGGATAGAGATATCTTAGATATGAGATTATTACAAAACACAATTATCTGAATTGTAATTAAAACCAATATTTAAGGTATCATGCAGTAATGTATGACTCATCATGACTCTACCACCGCTAGAGAGAAAGCAGACTGTAACCTTGAGCTCTTTATCTGCCTAGAATCAGAACATCCTTTCCCTTGGTGACCTGGCAGAGGTATATCCACTCTGACACTGTGGTTTGAGTCAATAACCTCTATGAAAGCTAGAGAGAAAGAGCCTGTTCTGCTATTCTACTCTTTACTTTCTTTGATAAGTGTTTTGATCACAACTGATGTCACTGCAACGTATTTATATACCTAGAGCTGAGAGAAGAGAAACAGTGGATGACAACTGGCTGGTTTCTGGATTAAGCTCAGTTTTATCCTCTTGGCAGGTCCTGTCATCACGCTGCGGTGAGCAGAGATGAGATACCAACCAGCCAAACCATACTGCAGGGCTGGAGATGCCCAGCGTATGCAGAAGAAAAAGGGATATCACTAGGATGGCTGATCTCTGAACTGCCACTCATCAATGCGTGAAGAGAGCAACCACCAAGGTCCATAAAAATACTGGAGCAAGACTAAAAGGAATCTTTAAATATCTTCTAAGGTGATGTTAAAGAGAATTAAATAAAAGGCTCTGTGCTTGGAACAGCTCATACCCCAAAGCTAGCTCACTTCTATTTCATGCCAAATAAAAGCTGTATGAATCACATAATAAAATGTTATGGCTGCCGGCACAATTAATTAGAGATGGAGGAGAGCACAACTTTCACCTCAAACAGAAGTGTCATATTAGAAGAAGAAAAGCTGTTAAAATATTGTGACCATTTCTAACTGATTCAGTACGGAAATTAAGAGATGCTAACAAAAATATTAATTCACCAGAATTAAGGAGAGTACGTATCGCTGTAGCATCCCTAGTACATGGTAATGTTTGTAAAACACCTTCTGGAGATCATATTGTGCTGATGGTGGTTCAGCACTTCAGATGGCAGATCTCTTAATACCCCTATTGCTACTTATGGCAATGAGAATCGTAGCAGTATCTTCACGGGCCAATTAAGTCTGTATATACTTTAGAGACAAGACACTTCCACAATTAATGCAGTAAGCACTGAAGTCCACCTTCATACCCTGAAGTCTGAATATTCCTTCTACACTTCAGACAGTTATACTGCTTCGAGCATTTCAGGAACAAAAATGAATTCAAGAATTACTCAGGATTGCTCAAGACTGATGACCCAATTGAAGACTTACTCAAGATTGCTACTGCAATGTAAACCCCATGCTGTGTTTTATTTGTGGCTGGGTTCACGAAGCACCATCTTTATATAATTTGAACATATGAAGTCCATACACTACATCTATGTGGACCTGCACTGCACAAAAAGTCAATCAATCCCCTAATAATACAATGAAACATCAGTTTTGAGTCAAAGAAAGCTAACCACATCCAGGTCTGCATCAAGAGCAGCGTGGCCAGCAGTTGAGGGAGGTGATTCTACCCCTCTGCTCTGCTCTTGGTAGACCCCACCTGGAGTACTGGACTCTGAAGTCCTCAGCACAGGAAGGACATGTTGGAGCAGGTCCAGAGAAGGTCGCAAAGATGCTCAGAGGGCTGGAGCACCTCTGCTATGTAGACAGGCTGGAGTTGGGGTTGTTCAGCCTGTAGAAGAGAAGGCTCTGGGGAGACCTTGTAACAGCCTTCCAGTACCTAAAGGTGGGAGGGATGGGGAGGGACTCTTTTATCAGGGAGCGGAGCCACAGGACGAGGGGTAATGGTTTTAAACTGAAAGAGGGGAGATTTACATTAAATATTAGGAAGAAATTCTTTACCATGAGGGTGGCCAGTCATTGCTACCCAAAGAGACACAGACTTAGGACCAAAGTTTTGGCAAACAAGGATTACCCTATTCATGTCCCACTCAGTTTAAACCGAAGCAGTATATTATTGTGTGACTTAACAGGTGACAGCCAAGACATCAGTTGTAACCGCTGATGCCTGATCATGTCAATTAGCACAACTACTAGTTTAGAAATAGCTCTATGCACAATGCAGTTCAGCAGAGTTTGAAGATTCAGCTTCAACAAAAGCAGACAACGATGACACAAGGGTTCATTTATAACCTCCCTGCATGTGTCATTTCTAACTTCTAAAAATGTCCATTTAGAAGACCTCGAAAATACACATATCTATTTCAATTATTACTAAACATGTCTTCAAAGTTTGTTTCACTTTTGGTCTTTTTAAGATTCCTCTAGAGACAGAGTTGCTGTTTGTTACAGAATCCTGGGAACTTTTTGCAAAACAAGCTCTTAGTAAATAAGATTTTTCTTAAGTCTTATGCTTCGATATTATGGTTTGTATGGTTTGTTAGGCGAGAGTTACGCTCGAGTGCCTCGATGCAAATTGCAACACCACACAGATATACATAGTGACACGCTTCTGTCTCCACCAAACCTTATTAACAACCATGATTGACAAGAAGCTCAGCGTCTTAAAAAAGAAACTTAACTAGGTTTTCTTCTGTGATGTTTACCCACAGGGAATGCGGAAAAATATGTATTCCTAGTTAGAATTTTTCCTCCTTGCATGTAAGAGGAACCGAGGTTCCCCTAGGTATACATCCTTCCATGTTTATGAACAGATGTAGGAAGGAAGCAGAGTTTATGGTATACTAGTTTTAAATTGACTCATTTGTGATTTCATTAAAATGCAGAATAAATTTGATACCCCCAGGCAATATTTCCACAGAATTCTTTAGGTTAAGATTTTCTATTTCTCTAAAAAAGAAGAGAGATATTCCAAAGGCTTGCTGATTTTATATATCATTAAAACTGCTGTTGAAAGAGGAAAGGAGAAAAGAAAAAATTTTGTTCCTCAATATTCTTCATTACTTCTTAAACCAGAATATATCTCCTGAACCTGAGAAACCTAACCAGAAAGTTAAAGAGCCTCCACTTGCTGAACATCTATGCAAAATCCACAGAGTAAGTATTTTTGCATATGTTACACTTTTGACTTCTCTGCCTTTTTCTTCCTTTTCTATTAAATATATTTATTCTGGATTAGATTCACCTGGGGTTTATGCACTAAAAACTGAAAGAGAAAGTTGATGGTATGAAGTTATATAGACCAAGAAACTGAAATATCATTCCCTTCATCTCAGGAGTTTGTAAGATGAATATGAAAATAAGCAACAGTCCTTGAAAAGGTGATTTCATTAAGATGGTGGTAGCTGTGATCATCACAGAACTACCTCTACTATCACCTCATTTTTTAAATATCAAGCAGTAACACATCCTCATTATCATTACCTTTAATTAGGCAAATACCTGCATTCTGAAAAGCAGCAGAAACTTGTAGGGAACAGCTACTTGGAACTGATCACCACCAGCACAGAGGTGTGGTGTCACCTCTCAAGAGCACTACCTTGCTCCTGGAGGAAGGAACTTCTGGTGAAATCAAAACCACACCGTGCTCTATTTCCCTCTGTGATCTTAAAATACTGAGAGGTAGGCTGAGGGCACACATCAATGATATTTAGCTGAAGCAATACGGAAATGAAGAAAAGTATTTAGTGTGTGAGATCCTACCCCCTCTTCCTTAAACTCAAAGCCCAGAGATTCAGGTCTCAAGTGACAGTAAATAATAACAAAGCTCAGTAAATCTCCCACAGAGGTCCCTGTGAACACCTCCTGAAGTCTATGATCAACCAAAAAAAAAAAAGCCTCTATATTTTAGCATACCACGCTGTGAACACCTCCTGAAGTCTATGATCAACAACAACAAAAAAAAAAGCCTCTATAGTTTAGCATACCACATTCTATGTAAAATTTAATCTTACAAACTACTTTGATGATGAACAATAAAAAACCATTAATGTACTTCTGGTTAATTATTCATTAGGCCCAGATATCATTTTATCTTTCACGGAAATTCTAATAATGCCATTCAGGTGCATTAGTGACCCTATAAGCTGTCCTCAGACAATTTTTGAACTAATGCTTGAAGATTTGGCACGCACGGTGTGCATCTGAAATGCCAAGATGAAAAATCATTTCAGAATTTTGTCATGGGAGATTCAGTCACAACCAATTATACCAAGGTTTTACACAGGCACTACAAGATAACCCCAGATCTGCACAGCAGGCGATCAAGGGATATTATTATTTGCAAAATAGCCGTTTCTTCAGTTGCAACCATGGTAATTAGCTGAGAGAGTGACAGGCACATATTCTTTATAGAGTAACCAAGTCCCACAGCAGAGGGGATGGTCTCCTTCTGCTGCAAGCTCCTACTGGACTCCCGTTATTAGCTATTTCTGCCTTAGTCTTCCTCACAGTAGCATTCCTTACACACTACAATGTACCAACCTGTCACATACATGAATTTTAGTAGAAAGTGTGAACTCTGTCGAATTCAATTAATTATGAATAGTTGGTCTTCTATTTCAGTACCAGGAATTGCTTACCAAATGTAAGAATTGCCACTTAGGCAGGAGGTATTATATATAGGTCGTCTGAAAATGCTTTCTGATCAGTAAAGCCATAGGGTAAACAACACAACACAGTATTTATTCTATTATATTTATGGTGAAGATATAATAGAAATGCAGGGAGAAAAAAAGTTCCTTTATTTTTCCATAATGTTTCCACCTTACAGATCCATCATTACAGCTATTATTCTGCGAACAAAGAATGAAATCTAGTTTTGAAAGCTGAATTAAAGTTTTTGGCTTCATGACAGAAGGAGTTCAGATCTGTTTAGTTCAAATCATCTTGCTGCTCTTTCAGTAGTTCTTGTGTTTCAGCACCAGCCAGCCACATTGTAACTAATGTAACAGACTCTTCCACTAAAAGTCTCTAAATCACTAAAAATCACCACTAAGATCAGGCAGAGAGTAGAGATTTTAACATAATGGCCACTTTTCTTGGTCTATCACACTTCTGCAAAAAGTGAAATAATCTTTGTGTAGCATTTTTTGGTAGTGCTTACTTACAAACTGGCTATTTGAAATTCCTGACATCTGGATTGCTGCAAACTATTTATTCAGTGAGGAAAGAAGAAACAAAGACTGAGGGAGAAGGAAGGTCAAGAAACTGATTCAGAGTTCACTGCCCAATTAATTTCATCTGCTGTGAGTCTTGAACTTTTCTAAAAATTGGAATTCAGGAGGAAACATATAGCATGACCTAAGTATCTGTGAGTGGCGTGATTTAGACTGCAAGAGCTATGGGGACAACCAGACAAATACTTTTCTCTCCTGCATAATACAGGTAAGAGGTAATGTAAAAGAAGGCAGCATTTCCCAAGTGACCACACAAAGGTAAGTGTTGCAACAGAGGTTTTTATTAATGCTGTCTTAACTGCTTATCTTCTGAGAAGCCATTTCTCTTTGAAAGAGAAGAACAGTTCATTGCCAAGTTAGCTAGTGAGGAAGTGTACGGACCCACGGGGAACCTGAGGTTGGAAATAGAAGTAAAAAATAACGTCGCCCACGGGGAACCTGAGGTTGGAAATAGAAGGCAACGTCCCTAAGTAATAAGCCCTATTTACCACATTAGGGTTTTTCTTTCATTTCGGTTTTATGTTGAGAAACTGTAAGCGAGGGAAAAAGCCAGTCTCCAAAAAGCTTAAATTACAAAAAGCCTTGAGCTGTAGCTGGGGGGAAAAAAGGAAAAAAAAGAAAAAGAAAAAAAAAAGTATTCTGCTTGATTAGGTTAGAACTGCTCTGAGAACAGAGTAGAAAACAACTATGGAATACCGAGACGTGTACGGAGGGGAATATCCTCCTCTAATGTCAGCTTCCAATTTCAGCTCAAGTACATATAATTCTTCCCATTAATAAGAACTTATCATTAATAACTCGTCTACTTACCTTAACAAATTCAGTTCTTCTCTAAATGGATGTTATACAAGTTATTTTAAGAATATATAAGACTAAATTTCACCAATCACGTCCTCTGGAGCATACCCACAGATCTCAGTTTCTCTCGGTGATTGCAAACATTGAAATTCTTGTGCAATTAACTTTTATATTTTGTACATTGCTCACTTCCAGATCACATCAGGCTAATTAAAGATCTGTTAACTTTTGCAAGTTTTCAGCTCTGACTAGTCACACTGAAAGACATATGTGAGAACTAAGTATCTGTAGGCAGATTCTGCCTATCTAATAAGAAGATTAATGCATTTCAATTTGTATGAAGAATTCCATTCTACCAGGTGACCTTCTCTAGGATGATACATAAGACCACACTCATACTTCTCCCCATTCCCTTCCTGCATTGGCTCTCCCATCTCTACTACTTGAGAATTGCCATCCTTTGCTCAGATCACCAGAAGGGAGCAAAAGGAAGGTTTTAGAGGAATAAATTGGTATGAATTTTCAGATGCCTATAATTTGGCCAAATACTGATAAGAATAAAGATACTGGTGTATTCCATGGGCAGGTGCAAGAATAGAACATGTATACTCACAACAACATTTTTTAATTGCAGTTTGAATGAAGAAGGTCGTGGGTCACTTTGGAGGGGGATGGAGAAATAAAGAAATTTGGGAAATGCTTCCTTTCTTCATTCAGTCTTTAGAGCATCTCAGTTAAAGGCTATACATTTATATGAAATACTCAGCCAAAAAATGCATCTCCCCTTATTCTCTCTTTCTCTGAAATACTGGACATATTTTCTGGACTGAAACATCCTAGTATTTAGTTCAGCTCTCATAAGCAGCATTGAAATTTCTGCCAATAGATTTAAAGCTTAGCAGAAGATAAACAACTGAAAATAGGGTTTGATACAGGAAGGCAGTAAAGAATCTCAACTGTAACCCTGACTGCAAGCTCTTCCAGTAACACATACGAAGCAGAGTTTTTCCCATAAACCCCCAAAGATATTATGTTAAGATTCTTTTCAAGTCAAACCAAATGCAGTAGTAGTCTCCTAACAAATTATGAACCTGTCTGTGACTGAACTTATCTGCTGATTTGCTACATCTTATGTGGTGGAACAGACAACTCTTCAAGAGAGCTTGCAGGAGCTGGGACAGACAGACTTCTGACATCTCTAATATTTGCTTAGAAGAATCATAGGAAAATTGGTCTGTCTGAAGAGTATTCAATCCAAAAAGCAATTTACATATCAAAACAAAGTACATCATTGAATGCACTTTTAAAACAGAAAGGGCACTTGCAAACAAAATATTCAGCAGCACGTCTATTTTAATTATAACTATATACACAAAGCATACACCGTAGGCACAGAAATGGATGGCAGTTCTCTCTCAGTCTCCATCCTTGACCTATTTCAAAACATTAGATAAGATGTCAGGAAACCATTTTGAGGGATGGTGAACATTTCCAGTTCAGGACTTATATAATATTATTTTTTCAATATTTCATCTGCCTGTCCTATGCCTTCTTAGTTGGAATGTTCTTTATTAGCCTTCACATAACAAGACCAAGTGCCAAAAATGCAAGCACTCTAAACGCTCAGGATATTTCTCTTTTGAAAATCATAAGTATAATTGAATAGTACTTGCCTGAGGAGATTAGAGCTGCAATATGTCTTATGTATCTTAGTTGATTGGATAATACACTTAATGGAACATACCTGGGAAGATGAACTGCTTATCTGGTCCTAGCATATGTCTCTAGGAATGATAAGACACTTGACTTTTTTTCCTCCCCAAGTGATAGTTCTTGATAATTCCCTTGTTTGTTCATTGGCACACAAACTATTTTATGGAGCCTTGCACACCCACTCATCGAGAGTCAAATGCAGAGAGGAGCAGCAAGCAAGCAATAGCTCTCTGACACCCTTTCCCAGCAAGGTCTCCACGGCTAAAGCAGCAAACCAGAAGACCTTCTGCGTGTCCTGTGCTCTGTAAAAGGGCTGTGGCAGGAAAAGGCAAGGCCAAATGAGAAGAGCAGCCTTGCAAGGGGCCTGGCCTGAGCTGTAAGTACTTAACCCAGTGATTAAGCATCCTGACATAAAGTTCAATGTACTGGTCCCTCCTTCACCCCACAGCCCTCTGCTGCTTATCAGCCATTGTCAGAAAGGCACCTCATACGGGCACGCCCCAAGACTTTTTGTTAATCACCAACAACACCTAGAGTTCACATTTACAAAAACCTGCTTCACAGGCATAAACAGAAAGGCAGACACTGTCCTAACCCTGGATTTGGGGTGGTAATTATAATCTCTCTCCTCGTTTCAATTGGGTATAATGAAATTCAAGTGGGAGGTTCACTCATTTCTGCCACTGCTCATTATTTTCGCTTAACCAATAACTATAACCAAAACTTAAATTCTCAGCTACTGGCAATAGCTGTTACTTAACAGCTCATAACATATACCTTACCAAAAACATCTTATCTATACAGAAAGCCTTGCTATTTACTTATAATTGTGTTGCTTTTAGAAGTGTTATGTAGGTACTAGAGCGGTATATATATTTGGCAGTATATCCCAAACATGTTACAGATCAGGCAATGAAGGGACAATGTCCACTTAGTCCTTTAATTAGAGGAGAGAAGGAGGAGGCAGGGAGAGTAAGCAAAACAGTAACCTGCTCTGTACCTTCCACCTAGAGTTCAATCAAGCAACCACTGCTGCCTTTGACTGACTGCCACGGAAACACAGAACGATATGGGGTTGGAAGGGACCTCTGGAGATCATCTCGTCCAACCCCCTGTCCATACACTCATTTCCACCACGGCTGATTGCAATCAGCACCCAAAGATCAGCAACTGAAGGCTGGTCTTCAGCAACTATCCATTTGAGGACAGCAGGATAACTCTATCTACACATCAAGCTAGAATCACCCAGCAGTAGGGCTGCTCGCATGGACAAGGGTAGCCCATCAAGGAGGTAACAGCAGGGGAAGAGGGTCCATTGCATGAGGCCACAAAACACCCAACAAATCAGCACCCTCCTGCCTATGGCCAGAAAACAAAGGGAAGGTACACACAGTTCAGATACCCAGCAATTTGTTGTTTGTTTGGTTTTTTTTTCCCTGTAAGCTCCCCTTTGCTGAGGCTTCGCTGTCTCAGGAAGAACACTGGCAAAGAGTACCAGGCATAAGCATTTTATTTTATGATCCTTCTTTTCAGCAAACCCTTTTCTTTAATGAACAGAGACGAGAGCTATTGTTCCGTGAAAGGATGCAGTCAGCCTCCTCTGCAGCTACTTTGAGTCATTACGTCCCAGAGCTTTACTGAAAAGGTAGGGACAAACTCAGCACTGGGAAGGACAGATAAGGTGGAAATGGTTCTGGGTAGGCCAGGCTTTGCTTTGAGAAGGGGATTTTAGTCCCAAGGAGTCAGAGTGGGGGCTGGCTCTGAACAAAAGCTTCTGTCTGGTGGATTGATGTGGAAGCTCATGGAGCTGCAGAGTAAAGGCTGTGTCCCGTCTGGCTCTGAAAGGCAGGCAGGTGGGTACTCATTAATAGCATGGCTCTGTCCCAGGCAATAAAGGCAGCAGTTGTGGCAAACTGAAGTAGGAAATTGCTGACACAATAAACACCACTTCTGAAGCAATTTGGCAGAGTCATGGCCAAAGTCAAGAAACCGGTCATACAAAGAAAAGGTCTACAAAACTTCAAAAATCTTGAAGATTCTTTGGTGCGTTTTGCTGCATCACACAGAAGTCCTCAACTACATAGGCCTCCAAGGATCAGAGAACGGGACAGACTTCCTCCTTGAAGGGTTCTACAGAAAGATCTACTTTGGGAGGGCAAAAAGACTCCAGAGAAAGATGCTGACAAAGGACAGAGAAAGAAATTGGATTTTGGCAAACTCCTTTTTACTTACATTACTAAGGAAAGAGAACAGACACTTTTTACTGCCAACAACCTCGCTAGCCAGTAGCTCACAAAGAAATGACTTAATAGATTTAATAGGTGAATCATTTCCTATATTAAGTTACCAATAACTATAAATATAGTTGTGACAGCTGAAGTTCCATAGTCCTGGTAGCAGGTCACCCTAGGGCTGCATTTTCTCATACTAGCTGGTTTCTGATTTAAAGGTCAGTTTTAAGAGCTCAACTCGAAGAACTCACTGAGTCACCGTTAGCATGGGAGAAACAGTTCAATGTTCATGGACATTATATCACTTAACATGCCTGACATTGCTTACAACTGAAGGAAAAATAAAAAAAGAACAAAAAAGAGTGGTTTAAGCTTACCTACAACCCTTTATTTAGTCAGCGTAGATTTTACTGAAAGCTGAAGCCCCGCTGTAATAAAGAATTGGTGTAAATCACAATAATCCCTCACAAAATTCAACTGCATTCCTGTTAGGTTTGGTAAGAACGGTGTAGGAATTGGATTTATACCACACAAAACCAGTCCCATACTGAAGATGTTCCTGTGTGCTCCGGGAATGCACTCCTCATCCTTAAAATGGCCTCACTTTTAAACATTTCAAAAGATTTCCTTTGCATTTGCTACAAGCTATCAAATGTGGTGAACAAAATAGTTGTAGTAAGCAACTACAAGATCTAAAATGTAATGTCTTTCTGCTTTTAGTACAGGTCAGACTTTTAGAGCAGGGTAAAGCCTATGAAAAGAAGCCCTCATCCTGCACTCTTTTTCTTACTCTCTGTTGTTGTTTTTCTCTTCTTCGTAACGGCATTCCATATAAAAACCTACCAAAAGTATTGTTAAGTTTTACAGCCTACTTCTAAAAATGCCTTTCAATAAAGTGAACCTGCAAGCACGGTGCTTTGAAGAGAGTAACTTGGACAAAATGATACAATTTTATCAGCATCAACAATAATAAAAAAAACAACCAAAAAGAATGGGGAAAAGAAAGAAAAAACCCCACATGGCCATACCTTAAATCAGATAATTTTGGCACTGAAGATGGGACAGTAAAAGAGAGAAGAAACAATCTTTGAGAGGAGGGGAAAACCACACTACTATGATATACCTCATTTGGACTGATATTTGAGGAATTATTCCAGGCATTCTGAAAATGGAGAATTTGACTGGACTTTTTTCCTGGAAGATTGCTCTTAAAACATGGAAAAAAAATTTTCTCCACTGTCTAATATCAGTATGAAAAATGGAAGAACTGATTCATTAATTCACATAAACATCTTACTCAGAGTCCAACCGAAGGTATTAAGTAGTTTAACATTAATTGCATTTGTGAACAGAAAATGAAAATGCTTCAAAACCAGTCAAATTGATACACAGCCCTGATACTCCTAAACATTTAATAGTAGCACAAATGGACACCACTACACTCATCCATTTTAAACCCTACAATAAAATTCCGCTGTATGAGTGTGGCCCCTCCTCCACCTAAATATAAAGCCCAATTGAAACATAAATCTTAAACGAAACATCCACGTGGCACAATAAATAATAAAATAATTATTGAGTTGTTTGAAGTAATTTTGATCTGTGTGCTTGTTTAGAATGGTCAGCTGCATAAGCAACGCAAGTCAATGCTTGCCAATAAAGCAGTCAGGATATAAAGTGCAATACCTGTGAATGCTTTCAGTCTTGACATATATATTTCCCTGAGACCAAACTACATAACTGATTTATATTTTCATTCTTTCATTTTCCACAATAAATCCTCAAAAATGTCTCAATGAGAAAAGTTCAAGGTCCAGCTGCTCTCATAATCAACTTCATCTTTCAAAACAGTTGAAACAAATTAGGATAAAATTATTATCTTGAATTTTACGGTGGTTGGGGAACATGCTGTTTCCAAGAATTCTGATTAATTATGTCCCTTTGAATTTTCCTAGGCCATGCTGTGGTACAAGTAACCCCTATGTTCTAACTAAGTGTTATTTTTATAAAGAGAAATATGCTAAGTCAGGGGAAAAAAATTACACCTGGAAAGGTGAAAATAAAAGGAAAATAAGCATAAATAATCAAAAAGCTTCTGCTCATTTGCCTGTGAAGCAGGTTACCTGCTTGGCTTCACATCTTTCAGTGACCAAAGAGAGAAACTTAAGTTTCTGTTTGGAATTTTAAGAGAAGGATTAGCAAGACTTTGGAGGTGCAGTTTTTATTTTCATCTAGATTCTCCCTTCCTGGTTAAAAATAGTGAGATCACATGCATTCATGTGTCTTGACGGAGCTTTTCAAGTAAATTAAACTAATTTGGATGAGCTTGATTAACAAAATCCTCAAGCCTCAGAATATTTCATTTTGATGGACAGAAAAGATAACACATAAAGCTCTGCAAGAGAAGAAATTTGAGCATGTTATTGAGCTGACAAGAAGCTTTCCATTGCCTCTGTTTTTTGAGAAATGTATTCAGGGTTTAACCTCTATATTTGCCTGTATATGAATTTATATAATATTGCCCCTCACTAATAAAACAATTTCTAAAGAGTTGCCATCAATTAATTTTTCATTGGTCTACCTTTAGTTACACAGTAAAATCTAAGGATTTGTTATAAACTCTCAGCATTGACCTAACTGAGCTCAACGAGAAAATTTATTGAAGACTTCAGATGAAAAGCAGCAGGCCAGCCTCTGAAATCCCATATATATTAGGGTATGGTACATGACAGCTCCCATATACTGATAGTGAAGAAAAGCGCAAGTTATCTTAATGACAATAGTTTTAAATCAGTTTTGAAGCACGACTTTTAAGTGATTACCTAATCTGAAACCCTAAAAATGAGAACTGAATAATGTTATATGCTCCCGTGTAGCATATTTCAGGCTCTTCCATCAGTTTAACATGCACATCCATATATCACTGACATTCATATATAATTTATGAAACGTTCCTGCACATTATCATGTTTCTGCTTTTGTTTTTAACACTCTACAATGAGAAACGTTGAAGGATTTGAGAAACTGCAAAGGCAAAAATCACAGAAGAGCGTTTGCTGCAGTAACTGAACCCTACCTGCAAAATCCATCTGACTGAGCAGAGTATTTGTTCTTTTGCTGCTAACCTGACAAGATAAACCGTACAGTAATAGACCATGACTCCAGAAACCTTCTCATCCCTTGTCAGCTTCGTACAAAGATCAAAGCTTCAAAGCAACACATAAAGTTGAGAAAAATGTTTAGGGGGCGATCTGAAGTTACAGCAGCTTATACAGCGATGCCTACAGGAGCAGGGAAATGATTGAGGCACACACACCTTCACTCTTTTAATGGTGCAAGTGGTTAAATCTTCATGTCAAGGTGCTTTTGGAACACCTTCCCCCTAACGGTGCACACTCACATTCTGGCAGCGGTGCTAAAATCATCACGTTGTTTAAATTGGCTCACCAGACTTTAAAGAATTTGCCCCCCTTTCTCATTTACAACCTGATTCAAAAATCCTATTTCAGCACAGGACAAACTTTAAGCGCGTCTGTGTTCACTAAGTAACTTCAAAGAGTTTACTATTATGATAAGTATCAACCATCATTTGAAGTAAGAGAGATGTAAAGAGGCAGGTAAACATAGGGTATCTTCAAGACATCCATTGGAAAGGCTTCCACAGTTTGAAAACAGAAAATTTAAAGTTTTGGCTCTTCAAAGAAACATGTTTGCTGTAATTTTACCTGTAGGAGTTAATCAGATTGCTTTTTGTCTTGTTTATAGATGAATCACAGGAACGAGAATAAACAGAATGAGAACATTTACAGAACTGTGCTCATTAGAACAAAGCCACCCTCCCTTGCAAAATTTCACCTTTCTCTATAATAATTATAGCTCAAAAAACCAGGTTAACCTGATTATCCACAGCACAGCAAACACAACATTTTAAGCATCAGCACGGCATCACTTGCAGTGGGCAGCTCCAGGCAGAGTGCAGCCCAAGCCCACACCACCCACTGCAAAAGGAAAGAGGAAATGTAAATAAAAACATGTGAATTAAACCTAAAGGGAAATATCAGGGCAGCCAGGACATTGCAACCCCTGCTGAGGACCTACCACTCCTTTGTATCTCTCTGCAGGGTCATGCAAAAGCAATCTCAAACTTGGGCACCAAGGATTTCTGTTTGCTCTCCTTCTCTTTGGAAGGAAGGCACCCAAAGGGGGGAAGATGGTCTCATGGTCCCCTATTTCACCACAGCACCTCTGAATACTGGATATCAACCATATGCAAACATGCAAAGACAGACTGCACACCCCCTGGGAGCAACGAGCAGCCCCAAGACCGGGTACAACTCTTAATAAAACAACTTTTCACATATGCCTTTTGGATCACCGGCATTTTGGGACAACTATTTCTTTTTGCCTTTTTGTTTGCTTGCAAATTACCTATCTGACCCTCTTATTGCTGGAAGAAACTGGATATTCAGGCTGGATATTAGGAAAAATTTTTTCACTGAAAGAGTTATCAGCCATTGGAATGGGCTGCCCAGGGAGGTGGTTGAGGCACCATCCCTGGAGGTGTTCAAAAGACGGGTTGATGAAGTGCTGGGAGGTATGGTTTAGTGATGGTGATGCTCCTTGTTTGTTGTGCGGGTGTCTATTTTTGTCAGTTAGGTTGACGGTTGGACAAGATGACCTTTAAGGTCCCTTCCAACCTGGAAGATTCTGTGATTCTGTGAAACAGCTGCAAACAAGCCTCGTCAATAAACAGTCTCACACACTGCTGTTATTTCTGTTTTGAATTTTACACAGCAGATTACTAATGTAAGATGTAAGCTGTTTTCGCAGTAATGTGATTTTAACCTGTCTTTCTAGATTTTTTTTTTCCTTGATTAATGGTAAATTACTGTGAATATTCAATGTCTTTTAGTAGTCTACTTCTACATATTAACAACAAGATAATTATAGGTAATTCATTTTAACAAAATTAAAAGCTTTCATATGTGCAACTTTCAGCCCAAAGATGATTTGCATTTATTCCAATAAGACTACAGATCAGGGAAAGGTGCCAGTATTTTTCTGATTGCCAGCTCACTCCTGGAGTTTTACGGAGATTTTATATTTTTTTTTAATTTTCAAGTCCTTTTATTCAAACTTCCAGACTAGAGCAACATCTCAAGCTTTTGAAATGAAGCCCAACATCATCAAAATCAACGCGAGTAATTTCTGGTTTAATGAGGCAGCCCGTATCTGGCATTCAGCGAATACCCTCGGTGGATTCTGAAGGGGGTGGAAGGGCTTGTAAAGTTGCTCAATCTCACCGTGCTGATTTGCAAATGAGCTGGCACCGGCTGCACAAGTGACTCCTCTGGCTTCCTGTAAGACCTTCGGTAATGAGATGCGTACTGGAATAAAGCCATACTCTGGTTTTCCCACTTTTTTTTAAAGTTTCTTTGTGAAGACCTAACCTTGCCACTAATTTTTTTTGCACAGCGCTTCCCCATTGATTTCAGGTGGATGGATGGAGCGAGCCGTTGATTGGAAAACCGAGGGCTGTCCCCAGGAGGCAGTCAGCAATTTAAGGCTATGCACAAGTCACCCATATTGCCCACAACATTTTAATTGACTTGCCAAGAGTCTCCGCCACCCTCTCCTTCCTCTCTGTGAAATAAATGCATGAAAGAAATCAGCCATAGAAATAATATGGTGAATAAAGGTTGCTTCTGAGGACAGACTTGGTAGAAAATAACCTTTTAAGGCCCAGAGCTATTTATATTTTTACCATGTCATTAAGAGTCACATATTTCTGTCCTGGATCATCTAGACAGAAATGCATACATGTCTGCATATGTCATATTCAGTGTATCTTATTTATTTGGGCTTACTGTGAAGCACCAGAACAAAACCGCGACCCACTGTGGCTCAAGAGCAGACCCGGATTCTTCCAGTCTAACCAAAGCACTGGCTAAGACAAGACTACAGGGTGGCTGCTCTGAAGTCTTCCCATTCAGCTAGAAAAAATATTCATTAGAAAAATAAACTTATTCAGGGAAATAGACATGTAGTATTCCTACTTTTGCCAAACTAGAACGCAGGGGGGAAAAAAAAAATATAAAAATCTTCCTTCCAACATATTTCTGACAGGTAACGTCAAATTGTACTACATAATTTTCAGGAAGCAAACCAAATAATCAAAACCAAAACCAAGAATCAGAAATAGCTGAACACTATAAAGCACAATAGATACAAAACCGATCAATGGAAAAAAAAAAATATATGAAACAATTCTCTGCCATGAAATATAATTGAGACAGTAAAATACGGTATAAGTTTAGACATCTACACACACCTCTAAAAGATTTCAAAGATTTCAAAGTTGTCAACACTAAGGGTGGTAAATTTGACAGAACAATATAGAAGACATCAGTAAATAACTTTAGTTATTTGTACATATTGGTAGAAGAGAAAAAGATGAGACTTCATTACAGACATTTACAATGTTTTCAATTATCAATTAGAAAATTACTTATTTCATTAATAAAGAGTTGTGAAAGGACAGCTCTTTTTTATGAGTCTCCAATGCAGATAGATAGATAGACAGAATTTTGGGTCACTCACCAGCTTCTTCACACATTTTCTGTGTAAAGTGTATTTTAGGGGTCTCCAGATGCAGCAGTTGCTTTTAATTCTCAAGCCCCACCAAGACCATGTAATGAGTCAATACCGTATGCTCATGCCATGACCCTCTGCTTTCTGGTTACACACCTTTCCAGTGCAATACCAAGTTTGATCTTACTAATCAATCCTAATTGATGCTATCGATTCATTTGGAAAGACACACGCTTCCAAGGCAAGTTTAAGCCCCGCTAAATATATCATTTGTCAAAGAATCTCCTAAGGAAAAAAGAAGTGGGAAACTATTGTTTGGGAGCGTTAAAACACAAAGTGACAAAATCCATCGTAAATATATCACCTGGAACGTTACTGCCCTGGGGGGAAGATTAACTTTCTCTGTCATCTCTCCAGCGAGTCTAAGCTTATTTGTAATGTATTGAGCTTTGCAGCACCTGCTATTCAAAGCACCTTTGCGGCAAATCACTTATCACTAATTGCTATCTGTTCACTGCGGTACGAATATGTGCACGTCAGTTTTTAGGGCACTTTTCCCCTCTTTCATTTGTAATTTAAATTGGCTCTCAAGTGAAAAGGAAACATCGCTCTTTAGTTCAGTGACATGCTTTTCATTATTTTTGTAGGTCTAAGAGCTATAAAGTTAATGTATTTATTAAGACAAATATATTTTACATAAGTCACACAAAATACGACTACAGGCTAGTCCCTTTTTAAATGTATGTTCTACTTTCTTAATATTAAAAAAAGCCCTTCTATTAAAAGCACAACTCAATCCATTCATAAATCTCAAGCTACCTAGAAAGTTTTCTACATGAATTAACTAGGCTTTGGGAAAACCCACAGATTCAGGCAATGGAAAAGTGCAGGCAGGCCGTGGTTTTTATGCTAAAGCAGAATTTATCTGCTTAAGTTTGACTAACACTCAAATTATCTAATAATCAACAGAAGACCCCTCCTCATGCTTCTGAGATCAAACCCCAGCCCACTCATCAAGTTAACTAAGCAGAACTCAAAAAAACCAAACACCAACCTCCACTGATATTACTAAATATTTATTCCATGTTGCAATGACAGGCTGCAGAAAAATCACGGTTGCTCCATTCACTATTAGGAGTTGACTTAATCCATTGTGGTTCTATGGACCAGAGGAAAAATTAGATATATTCTACCCCATGTTCCCAGGAACCAGTTGTTTAAACACCACTTCTACACTAATCCACCTGAATAATATACCTGAACAAATAACATTTTGGGAGAGAGAACAAAAGAGATAGATTTTGTGAAGGCCATCAGTGAAAAAGTATATGTAAAAGAGAGAGAGGAAAAAAACCACCATGGATTTAAAAAAAAGTCTTAAAATTAATAATAGATAACTGCAAAAGGTAGCAAGTCTAAACAACGTAGAGAGAAAGAAACAAGAGAAGGAAGAGCTTTGGGAGACAGGGACCATCACTGCAGTGAGCCATCAGCAACTGTCCTAACCCCTCACCCTGGTCCAGGCTGTCACAGGAGAGAGTTTATCCATGAGGCTGAAGAGCTTCAGAGGAATGATTTAACACATTTATTTCCTGGCAAGCTGTGACTCAAAATTAAGTTCCTAACTTCCCGACTAGCTGGAGACTCAAATAAGGAGCTGATGTATCATTGGGATTTGCTTTCCCTTTTTGTGCCTTGTTGTGACATTATCTCCCTCATTCCATTACAATTTCAATGTAAATCTATTTGGGGTGTTTTAGGCTGGTAACTCTACATTTAGTATTGCAATACAGAGAGTCCATTTTAAGCGCTAAGTGCTCCCAAAAGGTATCTGTCATACTGCCACATTTTATTATGCTCAAACATCAGGGAGAGAGACGGGAGAGGACGAACGCTCACACATTATGATGCTTTACACCGAGGTTGTTTCCCTGGTTGTGCAGGAAACTGCAGAGCTGTGCAGTTTTGGATAAGCTCTCAATTAAATTGATATAAAGCTCATAAAAAAAAAAAGTAATTTTACTTTTAGGGTCATTAATACTGAAATGTAAGGAATTTGATTCAAGCTACATTCTATTAAAGAAACGCAAGTAATTTAAATAGATTTCTTTAAGTACGTTTTCACCTCACGAAAATCTCCACAACAACATACCCAACTTCATCATTTTCCAGCAGTGCATTTCACAGACAGCTGATCCACAGAGGCAGCACAGCTTGCCTTAAAAGGATCGGGTAATTCCCCATTGGCCAAGAACTCCAAGCATCACAACCAGCTTTTTTATTGGTGATTTTAAAATATCATAAGCCATCAGGGTCACGAGATAATGTATGAAGTATTCATTTCCTTGACAGGATGCACAAGGTGATTTCAACACCACCTCCTTTGACTAAGACTTAGGCTTCTTTGGCTAGAGAGGACTCCCCTGCTCCATGCAGCATCCTCCCTGCAATAGCTGGCTCTTCAAAACCAACAGTAATAATGATGTGATCAGCAACATTATTGAGATAGAATATGCAAGATGCAGCTTTTGTTATTTAACACCAAGTATCACATAACTTATAACATGTAAATAGCAAAGCACTTATCCCGCTTGATACCAACACAAAGTTCTTGGGAATAAAAGATTCTGGGTAGAAATTTATAATTAACAGAAAGCTGAGCTCTGAAATTTCTCCCTAGAACTGAAAACTCAACTGATATTCCCTTTGGTCCACATTAAGCACACATTGTGCAAAAAAATGTTTCTATACTCAATACACAATCACGAAGCATGCTCATAAAAAAAAAATCTTTTGTAAATACTGACCATACACCACCAATTGGTAGACAGTAGGGTGATAGTGAAGGAAATCTTGGACTAGTTATGCATCTACTTCACAGAAAAAAAAATAAAAATATTTAGAACAGGAAAACAATTCAGTGTATGGTCTTATGACTTCCTTATAAAGTATATTTTCCCTATATACAAGATATATTCCCCTAAAGCCAAGTTTATTGTGTAATAGAAAATGTCTGCAATCGCTTGCTGAACTAAATTGCATGAGATGACCAAGTCCTTGCAGCATTACTATTGCAAACTAGTTTGGTTTGTACATCCTTTATCATCTATAGGATGGCAGATACACTGATATTTTTCTGCCACGCAAATAATGTTGATAAAATTATTATTAAAACAAATTTGGTATTGTGAATTCTTTCCCTCCAACCCAGAGTTTCATGCCTTCAAGAAATACTCATTGAAACATTAAAAGAGATTTCTGCAGCCCCCAGCCCATGTCTCACACGCTGGGTTGAGTTTCCAGCTCACTTTTGTTTAAGTTGGATTTAGGTGTTTCAGCACTCACGCAGCTCTAAGCAATATCTTCTCATTTGTATGTGTCTGACCTAATTTGATTCCATTTTTTTCTAAACCTCAGAGGTAAGATATAAATGTCAATACAAATTAAACTCTGGCCAATGTAAATCTCTTTAGTCTTTTATTTCTTTTTAAAAGCAAACAAAGGGGAAGAAAAGAATGAAACAGAGAGAAGCAGGGTGCAATCTCGTATGACTTCAGCTTGAAAACACCCATTCAACTTAAAATAAACATTATCCTGAGTTTAAACAGCTATACTGCCTTCCACTAATTGGTAAATGTGAAAATGATCATTAATAATCTATCGTGCACAACTGATATATCCTCTATTCTATGAAAATTCTACATATGTCTTGTGAATACTCAGTCAAGCTTTTTGTTTAATGTCTATTGCAATACCTAAATTAAACAAATCCATGAAAGAGATATGTAAACTGGAAAGCTTATAATAATAGTAGATTCAGATCCTTTAATTTTATGAACAATTATATATATATTTTTAAATCTAGATTTTCTATGCAGCTAATAGAGGCTGATGGTTGGGCTCGATGATCTGAAAGGTCCCTTCCAACCTAGACAATTCTATGATTAGATCGATCCTATGATTCTACGATTGCTCTGAATAGAGCAATCCATGGCATTTTCTGTGTCGCATTTCAGTCTTCTCACTCTTTGAATGAAATACGAAGTCAGAACAATTAAGTCTAAACAGAAGGAGACAGAGTTTATGACCTCCTAATTTTGAGGAACAGAAAGCCCATCCACATCTTTTTTACCACAGTAGCCGATGGCACAAATTTATAAACATGTGGGGTATATTAACACACATTGAGACAGGGGTTTTTTTTGTATATAATTTCTTCAAACTTTTGTTCAACTTCCAGAAGAGTCAAACCATGACAGTATGAAATTTGGGATGAGCCCTATTCTCTTTTCGCATCTTCCCTTTTCTGCTTAGACCTGGTGCATGACCTCCCACCATCACACTGTTGTGCCCACGATGGAAACCAGACACATCCAGTCTTCAGCATTTATTTCTAATGCTTTTTAAGAGCTCCTTGCAGTAACTTTTATTTCCAAGAATTTAATCACACTTAGCAGACATTCAGCAAACGTCAGCTCCCGTATTAGAAGGAAAGGATATATTATAGGGTTTTTATCTTTATGAAGTTCTATAAAAGCTACATTCAAGATTGCTGTCGGCCTCTTCAATCAGTGCTGATAAATAAAGAGGCATAAACCAACTGTTTTCTGCTTTATAGCTTACAGTCTCTGAATTTCCTAATGAATGAAACTGAAATGGCCGTGCTGGCAAAGGGCACGACCTTCATTTCTGATTCCCCCAAGTATCAACTATGAAGTGAAAGCTCTTCTAAATCAGCCCAGCGGTGCACACCCTGCTCAGAGGTACAGAAATCCCCAACTCTGTGCTCCGGAAAGCTCCTCATCCTCCTGCTTTCCCCCTCTCCTCCCAGCTACCTCTCTACACCGTGTTATTTTTGTAAATAGTTATATTTTAACAATAACCACTGCTGCAAATCCAGAATCCCACACAGTTAAATGCCAGGGCTATTCTTAGTTCCTCATTTACTCACAACTTTAATTTTGATTTCTTGGCACTGGGGGAGGAGGAAAGAAAGGAAAAGGATGAAAATATACTCTTAGCAATACATTTTTCAAAAATACATACATAACACTCATCGCTCAGAAAACATTAAAGAAATTACATTCTACAGCAAATTGCTAGTAGTAGCTTGAAACAAATTCTGCTAATTGTACTTTTCAGAAAAAAACCCTGCAGTTCAGATAACTAATCAGCTGGGAATATTATAATCTGGCAAAGAAAGCTGTCAATTGAAGGAGGAATTTTTAGCATGGCTTCTGAGCCAGAATTAGGACAGCTACAAATGTTGAATAGTACTTGGCAATATTTGAGGAAAGACTAAGTTTTAAGTAGGTTACAAAAGGAAAAAAAAAAATCAACTTAAACCTTTCACCAACAAAACAAACAGCTGGGGAAAAATGATCTATATAAAAAATATGAATTTGTAGCTCTACATATATATAAAGGTCTATATATATATTTAGTGCTAAAAAACAGGATTCCAATGTTCCATTATTCACGTTTTTACTGGAGAAACCACATAACCCTTTGAGCCCCAGTTTATCATCTGAAAAAGGAAGGATAATAAGAGTTTATAAAACTTTGAGGATAGTGGGGCACTTCGGAGTCCAGAAATCCTCAGAAAAAGCAACTGGTTGGCAGTTTAACAAACTGCTGAAGAAACCACACCTTCCCTGATGTGACCTTACACTTACATCTTTTAATAAAATCCCTACTGCTATTTTCCTGTCTCAGATCCCAGCTCCTTCGTTCTGTCCCATGTCCCACTAGAAGCAGACTGGTTCAAATTGGTCATAGATTTAGTCATTTTTCTGCTCTGTTATAAAGCAATGAAAAACAAAGCAATGTTTATCCTTATAATGAAAACTCAGAATAACCTTGCCTGTGACCAGAATACTTGCCACTGTCCTTGTACTTAGTTATATTGAAGCCAACCTTATCCTGGAGAACTAGAAGACCAGGGTCTCAAACTGGGGTGGTGGAATCCAAAAAACAAAACAAAACAAAAAACATCAAAGGCCACAAACAGTTTCACACAAAAAAAGACTGGTAAAAAAGAGACAAAAACAACTCCACCACCATCAAGAACACAAAATCAAAGCCAGAAGAGCAATCAATCTGTACACGCTGACACAAGGGGACTCAGCAGCTGTTCTGGAGTTTATAAGCACCTTGTAACACAATCCTAACTCCAGAGAAGACAAAAGACATAAATGCCAAAGAAATTTCAACTTTCCTCTCAAAGCCTAAGGAGAGGTAACGTGTAATCACCATCACGATACTAGCAATTTAGAAATTCCCCCTAAATGCAGAGTCCAGGACAGCAGGATTAAAAACCTGCAAAAAAGATCACTAAAGAGGATTAAACCATTTTCGCATACAGACTACACAAAAAGACAGAAGTGATGAACATTTGAGAGTAAAGGGAAGAAATACAGAAAGGTGCCATCAAAACTGCAGCCAGTCACCTCAGCTTTCAAATGCCAATCTCAATATACAAGTATCATCATCAAAATAACACTTGCACGTTCTAATTTATCCTTTTTGTATAATACATAGCTATGTATTACTATCTATCATCATAGATCCTTGGACCACACTCGGCCCTTGCTAAAACAGCACTGAAAATCTACAGAACATGTTACAGTCTAAAGACTTGAAAGAGGTAACATTTCTACAGAAATGTAGTATCTTTCAGTGGACTGGCTACTATAATTTGGAGGGGAAAAAAAAAAACCAAAACCAAAACCAAATAGGATACAGAGCTTTTTCAGACAGCTTGTATGTACAATGGTTGCTTGTATTTTCCATCTACATCAATCAAACGATAGACATTGCCTGTCCCTAAAAACTATGACAGTCTTCAGCCTTATAACAGTAGAATTAGTGAAGATGATGTTATACAGTGACAGTGTCACTTCGTTTTACTTTCTGTAAAGAAAAAAAAAGACAGACTAAAAATATCTTTGGATATCCATGCATATTTAAGGAGTTCCACAGACTTTTAGTTATTCAGTGGGATATACGAAGTATTTGTACTCAAGGCTAATAAGATCATCAGGGGAATAACCACTAACGATTAAAAGTCAGAAAACAAAATTTACAACACTGAATGGCACTCAGGCTGAAGTGATCTGGCACATTTAGGGAAGATCACATCCCAATTAACTAGCATATTTAAAGAGTTTATGGAAACGTGCAGTTCTGTTTCTTAAAAGGTAATGAATAAATTTCATGTGATTAACAACTGGTGTATTTGCCTGTGTACATTTTATATGATCTCATTTTTTATTTTTATTGTTTTTAAAGAATCACTATAGGATTTACATCAAAACTGAAAGACTAATGAAGCAAATCTAGAACTTCTAAATTAAAAAAATAAAATAATGGATAATAGATGAGAGAGAAAGACAACTAATGGGTTGCATTACGTAAAAGATTCACATTGGCACAGGCATAAAGCTAAGGAAGAAATTAATTTACTTCACTTCAATCTAAAAGCAGCAATGTAGATCCATAGAAACAAAAATTACTCAGACTGGAGCTAGGACAGTGCCAAGGAGCACTCATGTAATAGGGAACCGCTGATTAGAGAAAGAGTATGAAGGTCATGTTCTAATTGAAGACTAATTGATCCAGGTCCACTGGAATCAATGAGCTCTTTACCACTGAATTCAGTGGCAGCAAACTGCAAAACGCATCCATTGCAGCTTCTGCTCTCAGGGCACCCACCAAACCTCCCAGGTCTGCAAGGGTTGCTTCTCCCAGCTGAAGTGATGAGTGATGGCAGTGGTAGAAACCAAATCATAAATAACACACTCATCGTGCATCACACTGCGTAGTCCTTTATGCTTGATAGTTTGATTTAGTAAAAATCACAGAACTGTGAGCTGCAAACTTCCTGTCATATCTGGGATATGGCATTTATGTTGGACTTTTAAATGAAGAATTTACAGAATATTTTAAAAGAAGATCTATATGTGCTACCATAAAGAAAAAGAAAATGAGGTGATACAGTAAATAAGGAGTGATTTATTGGCCTAGTACACACAGAAATTCAGAAGTTACCTTTGATGGAAGATGGGCCATTACAAGAAGTGCCTTTTAAATGATATGTTTTGATTCTGGACCTCAACATGCTCTTGAAAATTTTAGTTCAGGACTGCTCATAAAGAAAGCATTAGTCTACTCTAGCCCTATTACCAAAACTGTTACATCTTTCCCCCCTGAAGAATTACTCCATGATCCATCTCTTGCTCCTCCTTTAACAAGTGTCGATTTGACTGTGACTCAAAGGCAGTTATTTCCTGAACACATGGTTGCCACTGAATTGAAGTCACATTGTACAGATGAGTTTGTTGCTTTTGTTGCCTCTCTCAGTGAGGCCACTTTATCCTCTTACTTCATTCCTGGTGACAATTTATGGTGCAGCTGGAGATGTATTGAGCCATCACCGCAGGACTGTCAGCCACTACACTTCTAAAGAAGAACGTCTCCAGCTTTCAAACTCCAAAGGGAAACAAACTGAGCACTGATTTTTAGGAACAGCCCACTGACAAAGTTAAGTTAACACTGCATTGGTCCAAAAAAATAAATAAAAAAAATAATCTATTCCACATTGCATACAGTGACTTTGGAAGCACTTTGGTCATTAAAGGAGTGTTCTATGTCTATTAGTGCTCCATCTATCAACAGGGATTATTTTTACTGCATCATTGCGTTTTATCTGTTTCAGATTTTCTTTCACCACAAAAAGGAGTTGCAATAATGGCTATTACAGACCCAAACTCAGAGCAGGGAAAAGTGCAATTTCAAAAGAAAGAACAGACAAACAACAAAACCCCAGCACTGCACAACAGCCAGCTCAAGCTGAACCTTTCCCATCCGTACAGAGTCAATCCTCTGCAAGGAGTCCTGACCTGCCAGAGCCTGGTAAAGCCACACAAAGTGGATCACAGAGGAGAGATCTGTCACCTCAGATCATGCACAGGGCAGAATAGCTGTGTTCATGGTGCTGTGCCCACCACGGCGTCCATGCACAATGGTAGGAGTTGGCTTCCCTGAAGAAATTACAGATCTTGCTCCATTCACACTCCCATCTCTTTCATTCACAAGATAAAGGAAACACAACCAGTTTGTGGTCTCCATTCCCATAGTGTGGATATGGAGTTTAAGAGGGTCAGAGCCTGCTTTTCCACGGGACGTGGCTCAGTGCTGCCAGGGGGAAGGCAGCCTCTCACTGCTCATCTCCTCCTTCCTCTGCTGCTCTGGCCTCATGGTTCTACCTCCTCCCTTCCTCCAAGACACTGGCTCTTGCCAGATCTTCCACTGAACCAGTTAACTTGGAAGCCCTATAGGTAAATATCCATTTTAAAAAATAAATTAAAAAAAATTACTCCCATTTCAGCAAGCTAAATTTGCTCATGGAACAGATTGTTTGGCATTGGGATGAGTTCAAAATAATTGGTGGGTGCATGGCCAGTGTCCCAGCAAGAGGAGCAGGGACAGGATGGGGCAGCAGCAGAGGTAAGTAGCCAAAGGCTCTGATATCCCATACTACATTCCCCCACAAAACTAATGTGCTATTGATAACAAAACTCCAGGACAAAAGAGAGCATTTCTCTGCATTTCATTAGGTATCAGCAATAGCATTCAGTTTTTCCATGGAAACACAAGATCCAAATCTCAGAACAATAACTGAAAGTCAAAGGGAGTTCATATGAAAGCATTCTGTTGGTAAGTATAAATGTATCTCAAATCAATTGTCTGAGGCAGAACTTGCATCTCTTATTCATTTATCCACTACGTCAAATCAAAAAGTTTAAGGTTTTTGTAAATAATTTTTAAATATTCTATAAATAAAATACTACATGCACCCATGCTACATATAAATTTCAGTGATTTCATTCGGTTCATTTAATAACACTGTTTACTTATGTTCTAAAGCATTAGGGTATTTTATCTGAATTTGCTTCCTTTTTTCTGTTTCTTCTTAGCCAATAACAACTACTTCTACTCCCATCTTCCAGTTTTTATCCTTAATTGTGACACTGAGATAATGAAACCACCTCCAAAATGAAACACTAAAAAAATCTACACTAATATTCAGATTTCACTACTAATTCAACATGAAAAGTCAATATATTTCTAAGTATTTATGACAGAAACACCTACATTCTATCAGAATTGGCAGTTTTGGAACTCAGTATATACCAGATGCTAACTTCTGTGTCCATTATTTCAGGTCAGCTCTATACATCACAGTCCCTGGCACCTCAGCACAGAAAAGGCTGCAGTGCCCCATGTTCTGGTGGAACAGAACTGGCTGAAACAACAGTAAGAAACTTACGAAGGAGCTGGAAAACAGTAAGAACAAAATAACCAACCTCAGGCATAATTAAATAGCAAAATTTTGAGAAAATTCTTTTAAAATTAACACGTTCCTAAGTGATTTCAAAATATCTTTTCTGGGCCACTAAGAAGCAATCAAAAGCAGCAATATTGTAAACCATGGATGTAGTGTTTCTATAGAGAGTCCACTGTTCACCTCCAAGAGCGTAATCATTTCTGGAGGGACCAGGGCATGCAAATGTATGAGCTCTGATTCCAAAACCACAGCCAGATGTTGCAGACTTATCATTAAAATCACATGGAGAGGCACTGTTTGCAAAACAATTTCATCCCATAATCTCTTGACTGATGCTTGAGCACAGGCCTAGTTTGCCAACTGGCACCAGGTTGGGAAGGCTCTTCAAGCAAATCGACACGTCGTTAGCCCTCGCTAACGCAGCACGCTCCGTTCTCCCTTCCCCGCCCCCAGCGCAAAGGGGCAAACAGAAGCTTATTCTGGAAACACCAAAATCACTGAAGATTTCATGCCCTTCTTCTTATTTCCACCACTGTCTCCAAGGTCTTCCTCCCCAATGAATCACAAATTCTGAATACATTCCAGGATGAGGATGGCTGTCCCTAGCGTGCAGCGTACCAAATCTCTGTATCTGAAACCAGCCTCAGCCTTCCCACTGCTATTCCACAGCTTCCCCTGCTTTTGCTTTGCGGCCAGGATTCTCAAGCTGCAGTAAAGCTTTCCCAGCCCTCTGTGGACAGCAGCTGAGAAAGAACAGGGAGTGCAACCTGCTAGACTTTTATCTCCATCTTTTTCCAAATTGTATCACCCATGGTCATTAGAAGAGAGGAACTTGGACTTTTAGTCTCAGAGGCCAGAGGCACAGCAGCTGCTGGGAAACGTTGACCATCAGTGATGGTCCCCAGCAGAGATGCTCTGGGGGTCTGCAGTGGCACAGCAGCCTCCATGGGGCTCTGCCTCCCCAGCCCAAGCAGCACCTTGGCTGCCCACGTTGTTCTCAGGAAACTGAATTTCACAGAATCACAGAATCTTCTAGGTTGGAAGGGACCTTAAAGATCACCTTGTCCAACCGTCAACCTAACTGACAAAAATAGACACCCGCACAACAAACAAGGAGCATCATCACTAAACCATACCTCCCAGCACTACATCAACCCGTCTTTTGAACACCTCCAGGGATGGTGCCTCAACCACCTCCCTGGGCAGCCCATTCCAATGGCTGATAACCCTTTCAGTGAAAAAATTTTTCCTAATATCCAGCCTGAACCTCCCCTGGAGCAACTTGAGGCCATTTCCTCTCGTCCTGTCGCCTGTGACTTGAGAAAAGAGACCGACCCCCACCTCTCTACACCCTCCTTTCAGGTAGTTGTAGAGAGCAATAAGGTCTCCCCTCAGCCTCCTCTTCTCCAGGCTGAATAACCCCAGCTCCCTCAGCCTCTCCTCATAAGACTTACTCTCCAGACCCCTCACCATCTTTGTCGCCCTTCTCTGGACCCGCTCCAGCACCTCAATGTCTTTTTTATTTTTTTCAAATCTCCCTCTGGTCCATTCCCACCCCCTCCCCCTGGCAGGGCAGGATGAAGGGGAAGGCAGGATCAAGAGATACTTTAGTTTAAGTTAAAAGATGCAAAGTCTGCCGTAGCCTAAAAGCAGAATAGCAGAAAGTGAACTGAGGTGCTGAAGCAGGCGAAAGGCCATTTATGATTAATAAGATCTTGTATTTTTCATCTTTCCATGCCTTTTAATTAAAACACAAAAAAGCAGATATGAAATATAGTCCTTTACTTTGTGGGATTAAGATGAAAGCATGTAATGCTTTCGGTCACAATTCAGTGCCCTAACACCACACCTTCGTGATAGCTTGTCTTTCAAAAACTGTCCCAGACCACATCAGAAGGGTCTAAACGTGCATCTCCCACTTCCCCTACTCCACACGCTGCCCTGCGCAGCATCTTTGAGCAAGGTACAGCAGGCAATCTCCCCCTGCTTGCTGGCACGGCTCCATTTTACATATAGAATATTCATCAAGTCAGCGTCAAAAGAACATTTTGAGTCAAAAAAAAAAATCATATTCAAGAACCAGCCGGTCAGGACACTCAGCTAATGACAACAGCCTCACTTGCAGTCCCGCTCCAACGAATGCCAAATACTTAATCTACAGCTGCCACCAGGATTTCCCACATAACCCGATCCGTCACGCACGCTCTGCATAGAGGAGCGCGGTTCCTCAGAAAGCGTTAAGTGGCTGGTGGAAACTGCCAGTTTGAGTGGCAGCTGAGCTGCTGGTTGAAGATCTGAAGACTGGATTTCCAGCTCTTAAGTGACAGGCATCTGTCTTAACCGGGTGGATGAAGCCTTTAATTGTTCCGGTGCCTGGAAGCCCGAGCAGACAAGAAAAAGGCCATGTAAATGTCCTGCTCAACCACAGCGCACTCCCACCCAACGCCAAGCGGTGCAGGAGGAGCCTGTGCTGGGGATGAGGTTGTGAAGCACAGCACATCAAGCATGAAACAGCCTGAGGATTCCACTGCCAGTTGGAATTGTTAACTTCTACACAACAGCAAAAGTGAATCTCGGGCGAGTGCCTTGCCTCAGGAGGTAGGACAGTTTCTACTAAAAGCAGAGGAAGCAGCTCAAGGGATAATTCTGGTAAGAGAAAAAGCAACCAGCTCTTCTCTGGCGGTAATGCTCTCCCCACCAGTCCCCTTTTATAACCAGAGAGGTAAGGAACTTATTAAAAGCATAAGAGACTTGGGCTAAAGATGTGAAAATAAAAAGTTAGAGAATGCAAACCCATAAAAACACTTAGATCCTATGACCTGTTACTGCCCAGCGCTGCAAGCAGAGCTTTGCTTTTCCCATTTCAGTCTGGTATGACTTCTGGAGCAAGGACAGCAGTTTGTGAGAGAAAGCAATTTCTGCAATAACTTTCTTTTTCAATTACATTAGCCTTTGCATTTCTTCAATATAAAAAGAACGAGTGCCTTGATGGTACAGGAGAACCTCTTTTGCAAACCTGAGGTTTCTTCATTGCACTTTGAACACTGACGCCAGGGAGATCTGCATAAAGAGTGCAGGAAAAATACAGTCCCTCAAGGGAATTTAGATTGCAAATTACTGATGTGCTAATAAGATTCTTTATGTATGAACAGGAATACAGAAAGCAAGCACGCAGGCAATTTCAATAGGATACATACCAACAGACAAATTTAAATAACGCTGGGGGAGCAATCCTCTGTAAAAGGCATACGTTGGGGCATTTCATTTCTCCCCACTTAGTTAAACAAACAAATTGACTAATAGAAAAATCAGAATTATGTCTATTTGTTTTTTTTAAGTAACTCTCCATTTTAAAAAATTATTTAAAGAGTCTAATTGTTCCAAAAGTACCTATGCAATCAAATATGCTCCAGGTACAAAAACTCATCCTAGTATATTATGTTAGAAAGTTTTACAGATATATGAGCTAAAATGTGAAAGCAAAAAAGATGAAAATAAGGGAGGAAATGCTGCTTTTAATTCCACTGAAACATGCTATAGGTGTAGGGTTACTCAAGGTACTGAAAATCTGAAAAAAAATTCCAAAAGCCTCTACCTGTCTCTTTTTACTCTGGTTTCTCAGCTCTGTTTTCCCATTTTGTTTATTAAACCTGCTCGTAATTAGTTTTGGCTTTATATTAAGAATATCTATTCCTGTAATAGCACATGGGCTCAGGATACTGACCATATACACTCATTCTTAGCCTTTGTGGCATAAGGCAGGCACCTATTTCCAATCTTAAGCACCAAAAACCCTGCAAATACTTGGTCTTCTGGGGAATATATTGCTGGCACAAAAATAATGATGAGAATAAGGAGTTTCAGACCAAAAAAAATATAAGGAAAAAAAGAAAAAAGAAAAATCACAGCCTGGAGTTAACACCAGGTAGAATCTGATGCACAAGTTCAAGGGGGGCAGCCCCCCCCAGAAATCCAAAAACATGAAAAGTTTAATCTTGCTGTATCCATAGTGTTCTGGTTTTTTTTACTTTCAAGTAATATTAAGCATTTTTCTGCATTAAACATTAAAAAAGGACAAAAATTAAAAACCCTAAGAATGGTGGTTTGGGTTTTGTTTTTGTTTTGTTTTTCTTTTTTTATCAACACAACTGATGCAAATTGTCTATTTACATCACAGAGAAACCAATTTATTTATTTTTTCCCCATTTCTTGCTGGAATTACAGGAATATCAAACCAGAAGTGATGGGGAAGTTGATGATACATTTCAAAACTACAGAGGAGTTTTAATTTCTGAACTGACGTTATCAGTCACTGGTGGTGACATAAAATTCAACTTGCCAATTCTAAGAGCAGCAAGAAGTCTCTCTTTTAAAAAAGGTTTTCTTCTTTTCAATTTTTTCCTCCTTGGAACAGTATAACAATGAGTGAGAATCCATTTAATTGGAAGTTTTAAAAAAATGGATAGATTTTATGTTACATAAATCAGAACAAGAAATGAGAGTTCTCTATAAGAATTTTTTCCAATTTCCAAAAGCTTGAAAGGATGAAATTTTCTAATCCATATCATATGAACCCACCTGACTATTTCTTTTACTGGGAAATTTTAGAAGAGAAATAACTTCTAATAATACAACAGAGTTAGCATACCACAGCACACTAAACCATGGGCATACACTCTTTCCCTGCATCAAGAAAATGTTCACTTAAAAAAAAAAAACAACAAACAAACAACCCTTCAATGCTTAGAATTTGTAAATATTTGCACTGTAAGTACCATTGCAAGTTTAGTGCATAGAATTAAATGTACATTTACCTTTTGGTGGGTTTTGGATCTTAATCTGTTAGATACCATTGTGATTACAACCAAGTGTTATGGAGAAAAAACTACAGTGAAGGGTCAGCCACAGTAATTGTGAAGAGTTCATACCATACGTAAGAATCTACCCCCATGTATTTTGTTAAACTATTCTAATAGGACAACTGAAAATCCATTGTAACCAAAGGAACTGATCTCAAAATTCAAATTTGATCACCAAAATCAAAATCCAATGGCAACCACTCTCCTTCCCAGTCCTCCCTTTTCACATAAAGAATTAATTTTGGTGCTTTACATAAAGATGCTCTACCACATCCACTTTTTATAAATATGTGCACTTTGCTGTTCTTCTCTATATACTTCGGGCTGATGTGTGAGCATCTTCCACCGATTTATTGCCTCAAACAAGTTTGGGGTTTTCTGCCCTTTTAAAATCAAACCACAATATTAAAGAAACCTGCCAATTATTTCTATTTTCCACAAGTCTTCAACAATTTGTACCCTCATACCATTGCTATTAGGCAGCATAATACAAACTTAAAATCTGTATGTAAAAGTTATTTCCTTTAGATACCAGAGCTGTCAGACAACTAAAGGCTATCCAACACTGTTTACCAGAAATATATATTTTTGGTTCATCAACCAAATGTCACAAATCCTGCTTGTGCTTTTTCTCTCTAATAAAGAGCAATTACCTTGGTAGAAGGAAGGCATCTTTGGTAGGAAACAGACTTAAAAGCCTTGGAAATATCAGTCTTCTAAATTCACAGCCCTAACTCAAAGCTGGACTGAAGATTTTTTTCTTTCAACACCCTTCCAAAGCCAGATCCCTTTTTTTCTCTTTTCTAGTCTCTGGAGTATCCTCCCATTTCAGTATTCTGTTGGTTTTATACCTCTCTTTTATTTTTTAAGGGGGGGAAAAAAAGGAGCTATGCAGCAGTGGAATTTCAACAGCTCCTAAGCACATGACAAAAAAAAAAAAAAAAAGAAATAGCAAGCAACAAGCCAAAAGTGGAAGAGTTTTAGTACTTTGCTCCCCAGCTACTCAGGAGCCAGCGCTGTCCCCACTGGTTGGAAGAGCAGGAATTTGCCAGGGCAGTCAGTGGCGACAGGGAGCCCGAAGCTGCCCATTCTCTTTGAGATGCTCAACAGCCACAGGGAGCTCGCCGACATGAAATCTTGGCAGAAGCTCCAGAGGCAGCTCGGAAGTCCCACACGAGCTACACAATTGCTCATTTGCCTCCCTTGTCTGAGCTCAATATCCCTCTCCCAGTGCAGCATTGCTCGTCTCTGCGGGATCGCGGGGAACTTTCACTGTTCAAAGGCAGCCATCGACACCAAGGTCAGCTTCTTGTCTAACACCCCCTTCTTCTTAAAATGAAACTTGGTGTTCATTTTCTCTGACTTTCCATGGAATGGACAGGGACTTTATACATTATTTAATAGGAATTTTAGAATGAAACAGGAACTCCCCAAGGCTCTTCCAAAAAGTACAGGAGCTTAAGGAACCAGAAGACTAAAGCTGGAGGTGCTAGAAGTGCCTTTCACGAAAAGCAGCAGGCTTTATGTCTGTCTGCATGGTTGTTCAGAGAAACAAAATTTCTGATATACTTTCCATTCTCCCACATAGCTTTTGTGGGCATGGGGCTGTTTAGTGTGAGGAAGAGGAGGCTGAGGGGAGACCTCATCACTCTCTACAACTACTTGAAAGGACACTGTAGAGAGGTTGGTGCTGGTCTCTTCTCACAGGTAATTAACAATAGACTTCAAGCTCCAACAGGGTAGGTTTAGATTGAACATTAGGAAGGAATTTTTCACTGAAAGAGTGGTCGGGCATTGGAACAGGCTGCCCAGGGAGGTGGTGGAGTCACCATCCCTGGCTGTGTTTAAGGGCCGTTTAGATGCAGTGCTGAGGGACATGGTGTAGGGGAGGACTTTGTAGAGTAGGGGAGATGGTTGGACTCGATGATCCCAAGGGTCTCTTCCAACCTCAATGATTCTATGATTCTATGATCCACAAGCACCACGTCACTGGTTTCAACAAGTTTTAGTTCAAAACCTTTCTTGGACAAAACACCCATCATACCTACTAACAATATTCTGCCTTCTACACTACAACTGATTGTAAACAATGAGTAGCTGTAATTAGCAGCTAAATGTCTAGACATGAGTTAAAATTAATGTTTGGCTAACATGGCACTGGAACTGCAGATGATGTATCACTGCACATGTATTATAGTAACTGTTACAAAAATTCTGTACCGATCAATTTAAAATAACCTTGTAAAGTTTAATTGCTATCTAACATGAGTAATGAATTGAACAAATGTCAGATCCTAGTAAATGTGTCTTTTATCATAAATCAGTATTTCACATACAATAATTACCCCATTAATGCTAACTGAAATGCTTATTGAGTGTATTTAGCATGCAGTGTAAGTGGTTGAAATGACCAGGTTTACGGAACAATTTCCTGACAGACATACTTTAAAAAAAATCACTTTGAAAGGCAAATTGTACTTGTTAAATAAAGTTACGATACAGAAGATAATTTTTAATAGAAGTAAAGGCATAGTGTCTGGAGTTCTCTCTAACAGTTTCTGAGTTTAACAAAAAAATACAGTAGCAACCTCCAATATCTTCCTAAAGCAAGAAGGCTCTATGCTTCATTTGGTTTTAGTTCTGTCTTATGAGATAAAGAATGGAGAACAGGTAGTCGCCAATTTATCTAACTTAACACATCCCAGACTTGCCAAGTATGCTTGATAAATAGCTTTAACTACCTTCTCTCATCTTTTTATTATAGGACATGACAAAGGGATTTGTAGATTAAGTCTTCAACTTTATTTGTGATACTTTACTGCAGAAAGATGGAAAGGGAATTTAAGAGGTTTAGCGTGAAAAATATAATTAAAAAAGTAAACAAAGGGCAAACCTATATTTTACATTGAAAATATTTAAGGTTTTAGAGAAGCCTTTAAATAAAGCTCAGTGTTGTTATGATCACTGAGCAATGCCATAAATAACTATGATCTTCTTGCTTTCTTTCTGAAATATGTTTTATAGATTCTGTCTGAGATACACAGGTGTAGTAACTGCACTACTGTCTCAGTCTGGTGTGCTGAGGAAACAAGTCCTTTGCTGTCATATGTAAGAGGAAATTAAGATAAATATACAACTGTACCAATAAACCAATTGAATATGCTCTGTGCAACCCTGCTCTAACACTCCTAATGCTCAGACAAACACAAGGACTCCCCCAGTCAGATTAAAGGGGCGCCACCAAAGCTTCAGCTTCCCCTTCCCTTTCCATTCCTAAGCTCAAATCCATCACGTGTTTTTCTTGTGTAGGTTGCAAAATGAGAACTCATCTTCATATTTTTTCCTTTTGGCAAATCGCTATGCCATAAGTCTTGCATCCTTTTGAATCAGTTTGCCTGCAGGCCACCACAAATATCACAACAGCTGCTTTTAAGAATTTGATGCTGCTGCGATCAGTGAAAGAAATGCATGTATCTGTATTTGCTACCTTGTAAATAAAAGACCTGCTGAAAAGCTTAGGACAGCTTAAGAGTGCGCCTCCTGATTCATTAGCAATTTAAATGCACCAGTAATAACCATTATCATTAAAACATTATCTTTAATGGTCCTTATCTTCATCCTCTATACCATGGTAACCCATCACGAGATAAAAGTTTTTTCAACTCTTTCGATATATCTTGCACAACATCTAATGTAGGTCACCTCAGGTTGTGAGACACCTTTTGCCTGATGCAGAGAGTAAGGAATTGTTCAAGTTAGGAGGCAGATTAATTTACTTCTTACCTGTTCTGAACCACAAGTGTTTTCCAACCATTAATGCAGTGCTTCTTTGCTGACAGTTTTAATAACTGAATTCCTAATATGATCAATAGTTTAATTATCACATCATTCTGTCACCAACATGATGCCTAGCAGTTTTTGCAAAGCCATCATCCAGCAAACTGCTGATCCAAAATCTACATGGATTTGAAATCCAGAGAAACTCAACATGTTTATGTAAAGCTATTAAAAAAATATAGATGGGATAGGTACCTGCCAAATATGAAGTCACCATAGGCTCTACTTCTGACCACTATTTCTGACATTCAATAGACTTTGTTCTTATTCTATATATATATTTAGAACATTTTGAATACTGTTTTATAGGCTGTTTTATAAGGTAAGTATACTGTAATGTTTTAATTTTTAGTGTGAAATAAAAACACTTACTGGAAAAACACTGACCAACTGTTCTACCAATTTCTGTTTCTTAAATTTTCAAGGAAAAAACTCCAAAAAACACCTGCTTTAAAGAGTAGTACTGCTTACAGCAACAGTATTGGAGCAAGGTACATTTGTACAAGGACTGGAAGTAGTTTCCATTTGTCTAGCCAAGAGCACATTTCCACTCCTGCTTTTCCCTTTCTTGGTTCATAGACTTCAGTGCTCTCTTGATAGTCATGCTGCTGACTCAGGCTAAGAGTATGAGTAATCAAATATTATCTTCTTTAAAATCCCCAAATATTGAATTGGTTCAAACAATTAAGTGATTGTGACTTGCAAAATAACTCGTCACTGAGAGATACAGCCATTCTCAAAGCTATTAGTTTCACGATTCAAGCTCAGAAACTGTTCTAACCTCAGTGGTAGCTCAGCTTCTCTAACTCCCCTGTGCAGCAACACCACAGGTGTCACATCATGATTTTATGCTGGTGTTCTATCAGGACTGTGCTAACACACTGTTCAAAGCATCTTTTGCTTCTCTTCCCACAACATTCACTACCTACTTCACTTGTGGCGCCACTATAAACCTTCTTCAGAGGAACCTACTGCTACAAGAGATACCTTTTTATGTATGTCTCTGTGTGTGAGAGTATATATATGTCGATATTTATCTGAATCATTACCTTTAAAAGAAGATAAAATTCTTTATCTTTTAGCTACACACCTACCATGGTTATATAGCTATGTTCTTTAAATATGAGATTATTTTCATACATGTAGACCTTCTGCTATAGATGTTTATCAAGTGCTGATGGGCTGATAAACTGATTATACCACTACTCACCAAAAAAGCTGATGATATTCTTTATGATCTTTTACTGTTTAAAACAAGGGGGGGGGAAAGAACACCCCCCCCCAAAAAAGAATCTTTTTTCCCCTCACAGCCAATCCTGGAAATAATAAAATACCATATATTTTTATCTTAAAAAAATTCCTTTCTAGATAGTTCTATATTCTTTATATGTCACTTTGCATTTTAAAAACAAGCAAAGGTTATTTTATTGCACCTATTTACATTTCTTACTTTCTATTCATGCTACAACACGCTTTACAGATCGAAGCTGAAAATCCTCATTAAAGACTGAGCTAAAACATTTTTTAATTCTTTCACTCACAATTCCTGGAACTTTTCAGAGTGGCTTTAGCATGTGAGAATCTCTATATTTAAAAGTCTCTGGGAAGATGGAGAAAAATGGTTGTTACTTTATGCCAAAGCTAATATTGCAATATGCTGGTCACATTTTTATGGCCACACTTAACCAACCTTTCTACAGACCTTTCATGGCTGAGTGATTAAAGAATAACATTTGTAACTCCGTGGCTTTTTTTTTTTTTAATGACATGGCTGAAACAGAGCCCATTACAAGTTATACTGTCTCTTAAAATATGAGGTGAAAATTCTGTTAAAACAGCAAAAAGTTTCCAGTTGAGTCACATTAGAAAAACAAACAAAGAAACTCAAGGACCCCTGCACTCCACTGAAATATGGAAAAACAGCACGCTATATTTCTGCTGTGTTACGGAATACAAAAAGGAAGTAGAAACATGAGAGATTCAAGGTAATGAAAAACTGAAATGAAGAATCACCCTCCTCATAAGTGAATTAGCCCTTAAATAATAAATAAATAAAACAAAAAGAAAAAAAAGGCAAACCAAAGGACTAAAGCTCACATGGACAGACAGTACTGGTTTCCACAACACTAAATTAAACTACGCTGAGTATAAGGCAAAGCCTGTGTGCCCCCAGCCTTATACCTAAGGCTGTAACCAAGGGATGCAGTTATCCTTTATCTTAAGACAACCTCCGCTTAACTCACAGAATCGTCATGGTTGGAAAGGATCTCTGAGGTTATTGAGTCCAACCATACACACACAAAAAAACCCTACAGTCTCGGGCACTAGAGCATGCCCTGAAGTGTCATGTCTACACGTTTCTTAAATACCCTCAGGGATGGCGACTCCACCACCTCCCTGGGCAGCCTGTTCCAGTGCCTGACCACCCTCTCAGTGAAGTTATTCTTCCTAATATCTAAACCTCCCCTGCCACAACTTCAGACCATTTCCTCTGGTCCTGTCATGATTCCCTTGGGAGAAGAGGCCAACACCCACTTCTCTACAACCTCCTTTCAGGTAGTTGTAGAGGGCAACAAGGTCTCCCCTCAGCCTCCTCTTCTCCAAACTAAACACGCCCAGTTCCCTCAGCCACTCCTCATAGGACTTGTTCTCTAGACCCCTCACTAGCTTGGTGGCTCTCCTCTGGACATGCTCCAGCACCACAATGTCCTTCCTGTAGTGAGGGGCCCAGAACTGAACACAGTTCAGTGAGAGGGGTCCAGGCAGCCCTGGCACCAATTCCTCCAGAGACGGAGTCAGGTTTTATTACATTTCCACCACTCAAAGCATCACCCTGGGGTGAGTGGTTGCCCTGGCACGCAGTGACACTCTGGCAATCAGGCTAAGTACATGCAAAGGCAGAAAGTTGAGGCTGCCAAAAAGGAGCTGAAGGAACTGAAATCCTATCACTTTGCAAGAGTTTGCATGGCATAGCAAAGATCACAAAATCACCTCCTCAGAAGACAAATTCTTCACAGAAGTAATAGGTGATATTACGGCACAAAATGAATAGACTATTAGCCTTCAGCAAATGGGGTATTTATTGTTTTTAAATTGTACATTAGCACTCAAGCAACAATGATATTTATACTGCACATCAAACCAAGAATAAGAAAAGTAGTGAGCTAAAACTGAGGACTTAGATTAGTGATCTTGTATGCCCTGAGGGAGTATGAGATCTAAATAGATGCACACATAAAGTAAATAAGATACAATGGTACTGGGGGAATAATGCCAACTGAGTCAGCAATATGGAAAAGCTATTCTTCACAAGTGTCCAATGGATATTACACTCCAATCTCAATAACCAGTCCGGAGACAACAATCCTGAAATAAGAGTGAGCACAGAGCTAAAAACACCAAGAAAAGCACTGGCTGGTCCTCCAGAAAGCAGCATACACCGCTCCATCCCTAGCACTCAAAACGACCTGGCATACACCACTACACTGTCATTTTACATCTGTATTTAGAAGATTTCCTCAGAGGAGTAAGCTGAGACATCAACGTATCAGTATTAAAAAAAAAAATAAAAAAATAAAAAATATCTGTTTTCTTCCTTCAGCTTTTAAGTTGTGGATATTAACAAAGACTAAAAAACCTATTGAAATAGGAAGGTAAATTTGACCTTATCACAGTAGTGTAAAACTAAAAACGTGTTGCTTCGATATTAGAAAGATGCCAGAATTAGCTGCACTTCACAATCAGCTTCATACCATCTTCCCTAAAATAGCCTTGCAAAAGTCCCTCTGGAGATACAGAAAATAAATCAGAAAAAACCTCCAGTTACCAGCAGAAGATTTACAAACCAAACTTCAAAAACATCAAATTGAGGGCTTCAGCTCTGTAGACTAAGGATTCGTGAAGCCAAGACTGGAAGCAAACTTTACATATATGTAAAATATCCAACACCAGCTAAGAAGCAGCCAGCAATTGCCAAAGCTGCTGCCAAGGATGAAATCTCCTATCCAGGTGGCAACGGAGGTTGCCACACAGAGCAATGAGAAATTAACTTTGCACAAGCCACACTCCTGATTTTTCTCCACACCACTCCATTTGCCTGGCAAAATATGAGACAGTACTACTATTTTGAGATGTTTTGGCCATGTACAACTGCTGTTTTCCAGTTTATTAGTGAGACACCCTGAGCACCCAGAGCTCAGGCACGGAGCAAAGGAGACATGCAAAGATACTGGTTTCAACTAATATCCAAATAGTCAATAATAACAAATAGTGCCCACACAGTAGGTGCTGCAGCGGCATCAGTGACAGGCCATGCTGTGGGTGGTCGGAGGAGGCCCTAACTGCCACCAGAAGAAACATCTACTACTGCTTCTGAACTTTCCATTTTGTTAAACATCTCTCAGTAACACACCAGCATAAGGTCCCGTGCAGCCTTCAAGGATTTCCCGTTTTTATTTTATTCACTCCTTATGCAACAACATTCCTTTAGAGGAACATGAATGATGCAGGAGGCACAACCCCGAACCCTGTGAAAGCCATTACAGTTTGCCCAGAGTAACTGGGCTGATGCCAGCTCAGTTTATTATATCGCCTTTGTTTGTTTCCCTGAACACACGATGCTACAGTGAACCGGGGGATGTTAATGTATTTCCACGCCATGCTGCATTTGTTTTTATTGCCAGAACTCTGCACTTAATAGAGTTGATACCTTCTAGGAGGCGAAGACATCTTAATGAGCTCAGCCCAACCATGCACCGGGGCCTACACCAAAGATCACTGCTCCGCCAGCAGTTTATCAGGGCAGGCATGGATCACTGTCCAAGTGTTACTGCTGGCTGCGGACTAACTAATGCAGTTTTAACAAGCTAAAACCATCTTGCTAAAACCAATCTGTCATTATAAATAAGTGACAGTAACACGGGCACACAGCGTAATAAGTTTACCAAGGCCCATCACGTGGTGGGAGGAATCAGCTTTGGTACTTGGCATGTTTCTACGCTGATAATGGTTGGGGTTTTTTTGATATATTTTTTATTCTGGCAATTTCAGTTGCTAAAAGAGATCTTACTGTCAACTTGATGCATATATTTGGTACAAGACAAAATCCCTTCAAAGAACATCCCAGTATCATTAAATTGTACCACTACTAAGCCTGTGCCTGAGAAGGAGTCGTGCCTACCCCCGTGTGCTGAAAAAGCATTATTCTGGGTAAACCCTCCAATCTCAGCCTTGAAAAATACAGACAGCACGAGACTAAAATAAAACCATGTTAGTACTACCCGACTGACCTGCAGTGCTACAGATGGTTCATGTACACATAGAGCTTTACTCCAGATAGTAAGATACATTTCTGGAGAGATGGGATTCAGTCTCAGCCCAGTGTTGCACCACAGAAGCACAAAATCTGCTCTCAGGCTTGATCTGAATCTGTGCACTTACCTGTGCTTTTACAAGTATACAATATACAATTAAAAGTAGGAATGCTATTTCAACAGAGACCCCGCAACGTGCACGCATTTATGAGAGAGTTCTTTTGCATTGCTCTGAGAATAGAAATAAACCTTTAAATTCATATACACATAAAAATAGGTGTGATGCAGTGCTCCCCTCCTCAGCCAGAAAAATATAAACAAAGCTGAGTCACAAAACAGAGCTCCCCAGCAGAGATCCCATAGAGAAGCACCTTAAATCTAACACTGCCCCCTGCTAGGAGTAACTTTTCACATTGATTTTCCAAGCACTAGGAGGTTGTTTTTTTAGTAAGTTACCAACTCCTTCCAATGAGGGCCATAGATGAAAGGAGTCAAAATCTAGATTGAAAAAAAAAAAGAAAGTTTGAAGTAATTATGGGTGCTGCATCACTGCTGCTTCTACACGATTGACTCCTCAGTTGCAATTTTATACATCTCAGTGTTCTTCTCCACAACGGACAAGGAACTTTCCCTTTGACTCTGCATCCATTTTTCAGCTCTTTATGGTCACACAAAAATCAGATTGAAAATAAAATAAAAAATAAAATTATCTTAAAGAATCCCACAGTATTTTTCATGCTTTCAAAATGGTAAGCCTCCTAGCAACTGAAACGTGGTCACTAATACAGCTGAGTCATGGGAAAACAGAATAAACATACCATGATTTATGGTTTTATGATGTACCACAGAAAAGCCACTGAGATGTCTGGATCCCTGCAATTTTCTGTTCCTTGGATCATTCCCAATTAGGGCGAAGTATTCCAATTACTTTGAAATCTAATTGTTTTCTTAAAAAAAAATTGCACACTGCAGACCGGACCGCAAGATAAAGCTGTTTGACTGCAGATAAAAAAAAAAAAAAAAAAAAAAGAGCTGAAAAGCACTCAGCAGTGGCGTGTGACTAAGTGTCTGGCAGAGCGGGCAGGGGCAGGTGAATCAGGGGTGTGAGACTGCATGTGTCACTGCCTGGCAGCAGCCGTTCATAATCCGGGCCGAGGTGTAAAGGTTCTGCGGTTTGCATTGACCTGTGTAGGCTGCTGGAAGACTTGGGAGCTGATTAGATCCTGTTGCTCCTCCATCTACAGCTTCCCCTGGCGAGGCCAAGGGCTCCTCAGCCATTTGTCCCACGCAGCTTTCTGAGCCTTTATCAAATGGGCAGCTGCAGCAGATCATCGCATCAACATTAGCTGTGCTCCCTGCGTCGCTGAGCTGCATTAGAGATGCTGGCTGTATAGCTACTGCCTGCTCTCATCTTTCTGGGTACTATTCCTGACAGCAGCAAGGCAAAAAGCAAAGAGACCAGGTCTCAAAGGCCAAGGAATATTATATGCATCATTTCAACTTATCATCAGCTCCAAAAAAAAAAAAAAAAAAAAGCCAACCATCAAGCATCCTTTTCTTTAAGCTTAGCTTAGTCAAAGTTAACCTCCTTCTAGCCTATTAAGAAACATCTATTTCATATTTTTCCAGTACTTCTAGAGAAATACAAAAGAATGTTAAAAAAAAAATGTTTAAATCCATATACATACCAGAACTAATTACCACCATACTTCACAGAAATGGTAAACTAGCCAAGTCCCTTCTTCCAGCATCCTTTTCTGTGGTAAAGAATAGTGCTACGAAATGGCTTCTTTTAATATTCTTGCTTATCTGTACCAATATTTTGAACAAATGCTCATGAACAATGAAAGGGACACTTGGAGGGCAGCCCGAAGCTCAAGCCCGGCACCAGGATAGTGCTCTCTCCTTCACAAGCAAAAAGGGACATTATGAATGGTCCCTGTACTGATCTTCTACGCAGGTAGACATTTAACCTTGCTTATACATTAATTCACTCTCCCTCTGGGTGATCTACCATTTTTCCTACTTCGGTGACTTGTCCCTGATAAACCAAGCTGAAAACTGCAGGAGAAATTCTTGTTCATCTGAAAAAAATCGAGTATCAGTGAGAGTTTTCCAATTTGGAGCTCGATATTCAGAAGTGTAGAAAGTGTATTGCATAATATTTTCTGTCAACAGCAGATAAATATAAATATAATACCTAATATAAATAATTTGTGGGATATTTATTGACGCTTCAGATGACCAAACTTTGTTATATCTCAATAATCATTCTATTTTGTATAATTTGGTGATTGAGCAAAGGTTAAAGCCCACACCTGACCCTTTTATAAAGCTGTCTACAGTGTTTCTTCACAGGTGAGAATCCTGGGGCTGAACACGGAGCAAGCTGAATTATTACAGCACAAGTGCAACCAAACAGTAGCAAAGCTACTTGGATTTAGGTCAGTAGAAAAAGCTTCCAGAAAGGGAAAACTAAATTTACACCAAAATAAAAACTGATGATAATTTAAACCCCAAATAAATACTTCTATCCTGCAGTATATCTTCCTAAATTTGAGCTCCAACCTCTAACAAGCACTCGCTTGAATGCAGAATTTTTCTGTGCCACACAATCTACAGATAGTTTTGGACAGGCAATTCACAGCAGCCTGTTCCTCTGGCCTGAACACAGGAAACATGGCCAAAAGGCCAGAGACAGTAAATTCAAGGACCAAACCTTAATGCACATGGGGACAGAAGGAACTGTTCATCACCTAAACTGTTTCAAAGTCAATCCTGCTTCTTAGGCCGGAGACAGTGGCTTGCCCATATAGAGCAAATTTAAAGATCAGGGTTCTTGCCGTGGTAGATTAGGCTCTTCTTCCAAGCATTTTGCTTGCTGTATAATTCGATCATTAACAACCTTTGTGCCAGTTCCAGACAAAAACGTCCTTAATGCCCTTTAAAGGTGGCGTTTTTTCTCCTGAAATTAAAACCTTTTCAGGTTATTTCTTTTAATCACAAAAAAAATCCTGCTGCCAGTACTAGTAATATATTAATTATTTAACTGAAATAAATGTATCTGTTAATGTGTTTAATTAAGCATACAAAGCTCTTTATTTGATGTTATTTGTATTTAAGATTTCCTGTTTTCCCTGAAGTATTTATTATCCGAGGCATGATTCTTCTTAGATATACTCTGGGACTGAAGTGCTATTTCATATCAACATTTCTCAGCTGCTTTTATCATGAACGGATATATTACAAACCATGTTAATGAGCTGTTTAGTATTCATATATTAGACTTTTCCTCATTTTATATGGAAATAATACTATAAAAATTCTAAGAATACTAGTTTTATGTGCATGATAATGATGAGATTCAAAGCAAATAAGGAGGAGGAAATCTGTGGTGGCAGGGAATATGAAATGGATTAGTACATCGTCAATGTGCTTTACATTGGTATAAAATTATTAAGCATGTAATTAAGTAGGATCAATTGCACTGTTTGTTTTTGGGGTAATGTTTTAGCTATTTTAGATGTTTCATCTTTAAGAATTTAATTTCACACTTTAATGATCTTCTTGTAATTTCCTCCTCCTGCTATGAAGCCACAGAGTCAGGACACGCATGAAATCCACTACGTATCAAGAACAGACTAAGGTGGAAGGCCAGGCCAAAGTCACGGCAAAGGAAGATAAGAACAAGGCAAATTAAATAATTTTGTAAATACAAAAATAGTTCAGTTCAACTGACCTTATTCATCAGACACATTCAAATCCCCAGGATTGTTAGCAGGAAAGAAATTATATAGTTACTTGCAGCAACTGCAGCTTTGACCCAGCTGACCTCAGAGACATCTCCAGTGCCGCCAAAGTAAAATGAGATTTGGCGTTATAGGAGCCTAATGAGTAAAACCGTCAGCCCTCGGTACACTTACATCTGCATGCAGGTCACAGAAATAAATAAAAGACTAAAAACCCAACTTCGGGTAAGGTGGAGAGAGAGAAGACTATTCTCTGTCTTGGGTAGAGACCTTACTACTGCATTACTGAATAAAAAGCCAGCTGTGAAAATAGGTCTGCTATTGAACTGAATTGTCTCATTTTGAACAAGGAATTACAAATCAATAAAATAAAGGATTTGTTACTATGGGAAATGCAACGTCTGAGTAGGTTCCCTTATTAATTTGATACTCTGGATAAAGTCCACGCTTGCCCCTGTAGTCCCAGGTCACTGCACGTTCTCCTGAACGTGACTTCCCAGGGACTGAAAGCAGGGCTATGGTTCACCAACATCGCTCTGGATTGAAGAGGGCAAGGAGGTTGAGACAAATTCATTGAAAAGCAAGGCCACAACAGGTGCTCTTTATTTTACTGAAAACATAGTCAGAGAAGAGAGATTTCAGTAAGAATAATGTATCTTTATTACTATACTGAACAGGTATTTTTATATTTTTTTCTATATATATATATATATAATTTCTCTCTTAATAGTAGAGCAGATATCTATTATTCATACTATCCATTATTTTTACCTGGTTTTTGTACTTGAACTTACCCTTGCCTTTAGGTTACCAAGCATACTTGTAAACTAAATTACTTCTTGCAACAAGAAGCTAGGAAACCAAAGATGGCAGCACTTTAGAGATCTACCTTAGAAAACTTTAAATTAAATAGCTTAAAAAAAAAACCTAAAATATCAAATAGCCCAGTATAGAAGCAGAGCAGAAAAAGTCAGAATGAGTTAGAAATTGCCATCGCATTATTCTCTATAGTCTGAGCACAAAGGCAGTGAGAGACACTCCTTGTAGCTGTGCCATGCTTATGAATGCTTAAGAAATGAAGCAAAGAGAAAAAACACTATAGAGGTGATTATATTAGAAGATGAAAAAAAAACCACCACCCAAAATTATTTTTTCTACCTAGATTTTAAATTTTTCCACGCTTAAATAATGAAAAATAAGTTGGCCACATCTTAACTTTGAAGTAACTCATGTTACTGCAAACGCACCACTAACAGCTACACCATCTAAGAAGCTGTGCCTTTAATGAGGTTATAAATGTCAGATGGTAAAAAGTAATTTAGCATTCTCCGTGAGGAAATACACAAACTTGGGTCCAATCCTATAAACGCCTGTTCTCATGAGTAGAACTAACTGGAAATTATTTCATATTGGGCATACCCAAGTCTTGCAAAGAATTTAAGACCTATTTCTGAGGGTACAGCTCCCAGACCTACCAAGTAGATGCACACAGATCTTGATGCATCTTTGAATAATGTAAGACGAAGGTGTTAAGCGATGCAGACTTTAAAATGTTTCATTTGGCACAGTTTAGTTTTACCCAGAAGTAGGTACTGGGGTAGGAGCAAGAGATGCTAAAACATGGTCTTTCTGGATTAGATCGGCACACCTGTAATTTAACATAAGGAACTAAATCCTGAAGGATACTTCTTGAAATGTTTTCCATCATTTCCTTTTCTGATTTATTAAAAGGCTAAAATGTAGCACAGTTGAATCCAGGCTGCTGGCTTCAGTTGAGTTACACTCCTTTGTTGTAGTTATGCATTATTCTTTGTGAACAGAGGTGGGTTTTTCTGCATTATTTCTTCGTCCATAGCAAAGTGCCCTCTTTGCTGACTAAAACCACTATGCATTTTATCACTAATAACACATCTAAACTCTTATTTTAAATCACAGCCCTATTTTCAAAAAGAGCAATTTTACTTTTCTTCCAGAAAGCCATCTGCTTGCTAATGAGAGTTGTTTTCATCAGTAATTTTGAGAAGAAAAATGGTTATTAGACTTTAACACTTTTTAAGTGACAAAAAGAATATAATCCAGTCCACTGTTTAGATACACTAAATTTCTCGCAGTGCAGGATCTACAAGCCAGATATATCATTATAATTATAAACATTTGTAATGAGCCTTGGTGCAATTGGTGCCCACAGTGAAGTAGCATCACCTCAGATAAAAATCCTTCAACAAGAAATTTCATACATAAGATTGCTGTAATTTATAAATCCCTGCATTATCAAAAATTACCTTTTTTATACTAGCAAAGCCAGAACGACTTTTGATGATTCTATGTACTTACTTCTTTTTCTAAATGTGTTTTTAAATTTTATCAATGCCTAATCAACAGACAATACCACGACAGAGTAATTACCAAAGCTATTCCTGGCAGAGAGTGCAGTGACAGCCGAACAATCAACGCTTTCACAATCATCCTGATATTTGGCTGAATTATCCTGCTCAAGGTGCATTCCCCATTTCCCAACTCTCCCTGCTGCTGACTGTTGAACAGCAGTACCATGACACGACAGCAAGAGGAAAAGGACCGTTAACAGGAAGATAAAATCTGAGAAAATGAAGGAATAAAAATTAGGGCATCGGTGAAAAGGATGAGACCTAGGAGAGGGGAAAGGGAATCTGTTTATGACGGTGGCAGAGGAAAAGTAAAGGAACGCGGAGGAGGAAAAATAGTTTTCATAGTAGTTTTAGTAGTTTTGTCAGCAGAACTAAGATAAAAAGCAAGAAAAGCGGGGAAATAACGAATAAAGCCACAGTGAGGACTAGGGCTAAAGAAAAGGTGTGAAACAGCAGAGCTGGAACAAAAAGGAGGAGTGAAGTACCCAAGGCCTTGGAAAAGTTGCAAGGACATAAGTATGAAAGGAAAGAGCAGAAGACAAGTAATAAAACTGGGAAGTGGTAAAAGAGAATGCAAATTAAGTGGACTGCAAAGCAACGTGTGTGCAAATAGGGGAAAAAAACATGGAAAAACATTCAGATCAGTACACAAACTAAAGTACATATCAAACTAAACAGAGATCTTTAAAAAAAGCAAAACAAAACCATGCTGCACCATCACATCTCTCCCCTCCATCACTTGCCTAATTAATGACCAGTTACTGCCCCACAGTTTCAGGCAGACAGGCATTTTTTGCCCCAGTGCATCTTAGAGACCCACTCCTCACTGGGTTCTCCAGTGAAACCAGCGAGGGCTGCCTCTGAACCTGAAAGACCAAACTGTGATTAACACTGAAACGTGTCTAATTTGTGGCCAAATACTGTCAAGAAGGTCAATGCTGAGGGGGAAAAAAAAAAAAGAAAAAAAAAAAGACATTAGGTTAGGCTTAACAGCCAACACAACCTTATGAAAGGGAAACTGCACCAACCCTTTCCATCTCTTCTTGCCACGTGCACTTTTTTTTGGGCACAATTTATAGCTTAGCTATGAAAATAAAATTGCTTTGAGTTAAAAACTTGAAAACAAAGTCTTGGTCAAAGTATGAATTACTTTTATAGGTTTTTCGAAAGATTGATCTTTTCATTTTCTTGTCTTATGAGTATATATCCCATTAGATCTGCTTCTGTGTAGGAAGCGCAATTTTAGCAAGCAATTAATCCATAAATGAGCTGTTTCAGAGTTTTAGGTATTGGACATCATCCTTCAAAGGCTTATCCTGGCCTTGTATTATACTTACATGTTTCCACAGACCTTAAAAGAGGCTCATTTTGTCAGCAATCATTTAATTGAATTCCCCGTGAACCACTTTTGGAAAACCATGCACAAGATAATCAGCCGTGGACAAAAAAAAAAAAGAATAAAGGCAGCATTTCTAATGACACTGAGAGATACAATGACCTTTAAGTCCTTCAGTACTGAACTTCCTTTTGCATACTTTATTCAAAAAAAAAAAAAAAAAAAAAAAAAAAAAAAGCAGCTGGAGAGGCACAGAAATCATACCTATTGGAACCTGGACCTCTTGCCAGGGATGCTGAGTTTCTGCAGTAATGACACCATGGCTCCCTGTGTAGTTCTCATCTTTCACATAGCCTGGAGATGCGGTGATTTTCACACCACACCCCCCCTCCAAACTCATAAATAAACATTTTGAAAAATTTGCCTTATGTGGAAAGGAAAAAGGAAATCCAATGCTGCATTTTATGCATTCAGATGGTCACATAAACTCTAGCACTTTCCGAAGTACAAGGGAAATATACTGTCTAAAGACCTTTTCATATTACACGCTCAAAGCATTTAAAAGCAAAAGAATTCTTCTTTCTTAAACCTTTTATGCATCACTCAGGTCTGCTACACATTTGCAAGGTGTGAATCATTACCACAAAACCAGAAACAAGCTAGTCTTACAAAAATCTATCGGCCTATAAAAAAAGTTAATGTAACTATTTGTATTGGTAAATTATACATAATTGCTTAAATATCTGCATATATAACACGCTAGTTTTGTAATGATAATTAAAATCTAGTGCAACTCCTCAAACTGTTTGGCTGAAACAGGACTGGGTGTATGGACTACGTCAAGGGCAAAGAACATTGAGACTGGAAACCAGAGTAGAAATGAATACACAGAATAGAAAATAAACTATATCATTTTTTTTTTAAAAAGAGGTATTGAATGCTTTTAGCCCTTAAAATTATTAAAAAAAAAAAAAATAGCAGAAGCAAGTAACACTTTACCCTGCCAAATTCTGATGTTTACCTGACTGTGGCATGTCACTTTGAAAACAATCATTTAAGAAAAAAATCCTTTTTATTCACAAAATTGAAATTGCTGCCCCCTAAAAACCGAACGCTGCTGGAAGCCAAGCCCCTGCTGCTAACCCTTTACAGACAAGGCAGCAGTGCCCAATACATCAGCAGGAACAAGACTTATTATACTTCTGACACCGATTGGACAGACTTACACTTTGCTCTTGCAAGATCCTTGTGTTCAGTATGTTGTAAATTTCAGTTCCCGTAGTGTCACCTGCCTGACAGGGTATATTATACATACAATAGGTGTTCAGTGTACCATGGCATTCCTCGAGCACTTTGTTATCTATCCTTTCAAACATTCCCTCTTGTGGATCTCATCTTCGGTTCCCACAGAATCATTTGGGTTGGAAAAGACCTTTAAGACCATCAAGTCCAACCATCAACCCAGCACTGCCAAGTTACCAGTAAACCATGTCCCTCAGCAGTATATCTACATGTCTTTTAAATACCTCCAGGGGTGGTGACTCCACCCTTTCCCTGGGCAGCCTGTTCCAGTGAAGAAATGTTTTAGTTATATCTAATCTAAACCTCCCCCTGGCACAACTTCAGGCTCTTTCCTCTTGTCCTATCACCTGTTACCTGCGAGAAGAGACTGATACCCAGCTTGCTACAGCCTCCTTTCAGTAGTCTCAGAGAGCAATAAGTTATCATGGACACACAGAGCCATCTTTTATTATAAAGAAAAATAAATAAATAAAAAATAAAAAAAAAAAATCATAGCAGGCATAAGCTTAGTCATTCCATACTTCAGATGGCAGAATGTGATAGGGCTCCAGGCAAAAGCCACATAACCTCCTTCTGGTGGGACCCATCAGCTCATGTTCAGCACTGTACCAGCATTCAACACCAGCATGTTTGCTTGGCTTTTGTTTGCTGCAAATTTAAATCTGTCTATGGGCTGTACAGGTACAGCCCATGTAATAGCAGGATCAGACAGGAACAGTCCTGTGGTCATCTGACCATGGTCAGGTGCCCACCCAGCCCATCACTCGCTCCCCGGCCTCCACAGCATGTGGGAGAAAATAGGGTGCCAAAGCTCATCTGTGGAGATAAAGATAAGGAGATCACTCACCGGTTACTGTCACAGGCGAAACACCCTGGAGTTTGGGAAGATTAATTTAACTCAGACCCGAACTGCAGTTCCTGTCAGGAGAACCCGCTCCAGCCTGGGCTCCTCTCCACAGGTTTTTCAGGAAATATCTACTTCCATGGCCTCCCCACGGGCCCACAGCACTTCCACTGCTCTTCCGGGTGATCAAAGGGCCATTTCCTTCCTCGCTCCTCAGCGCCTGGCAGCATTTTGCCCTTTTATAAATACATTTTACCCGGAGGTGCCACCAGCCTGGCCGCCCGGCCCAGCTCTGATGTGCCCTGAGGAAACTTCCAGAACCGGCCGTGTCGGGCACGGGGCAGCCCCGGCCTCTCCTCACAGAGAACCCCACAGCCCTGGCTGCCACCACCCAGACACGCACACCTGGTACAAGTTATTATAATAATACTAAATAATTCCATAGTAAGGCCACAGCCATAAGTTTAAACACACCAAGTATTCAAAGTCACTCACACAAAATGAACTAACTAGTTTCATTCAGAGAAGGATAATGCACCTATTCCGGAGATTTGGCCCTGTGCTTACATCCCGGAAGTATGTATTACCATCCATTGGGAAACTCTAAAAAGGAATTGCCTCTGAATGTTCTCTAGGGCCTCAATGCCTTTGCTTATATGCTGGCCACAACGGAAAGTAAGTGCAAAAATGTAAAGGTTATTCCCTGGCCCAAGATGAGTGCTCCCTGCTCCACCCAAGGATGGGGTGGCCCAGAGGGAAGAAGAGCAGAGTTAGTGCTAAGAAATGCAGGAACATCCCCAAAACTTGAAGGCAACTGGGCCTCATCAACACCGGTCCCAAAGGCCCCAGCCTAGTACAACCTGAACTCCTCCAGATCAACTGCCAAGCAGTGTTTGTCTCACCGGGACACTTCTCTACTATAACCTTTCCAAAAGGCTTAGAGGGCACGAGCACCATCGACAGTCATTCTTTCCAGACTGTTTGCTCTAATATTCCATTAAGTACCAGAACATCAGCAATCCCATCACACCAGCAAAATGACCTTTCCTGGAGGGGCTGAGCAGGGCAGCTCTCCCAAACGACGGAGGCAGGAGAAAGCAGAGGTCAGAAGCTGAAGCCCAGGTAGCAGTCAGGCAAGTGGCCACCACGGGGAAAGAGGCCAGACAATGGCAAACTATCTAAACGGGATCAAGCACAGCAGACCTGAGAGACTATATGCAAGAAAACAGGATGGCAAAAACACCGGCCATAAGAAAGACATCTTTACACATCTTTTCTTTACCACTGGTTACCAAGCACAGTAGCTTTGCCAGGGTAAACTGCAAGGATGTCCTCAGTGGGAAGTGTGGTTTCTTTCAGGTCTGCAAAAACGGTATCAGGAAAGTTAATCCCAGTTCAAAACGCTCATCTTGTTCTGTCAGAAGATCATCTTTTCACCAGCAAACATAAAAGCATGGCAATATTGTATTGCTGCATTAAGCATTTAACTTAGTTTTATGTAACTAGCTGCAGCTTCCTAAAATTTGTTGACATTTGTCATTTCGTTGTGGTTCATTTCCTACAAGAGCTTTAGAAGTTAAGATTTACACTACTGATATGAAAGATCCTGATTTATAGAGAAAAAGCGAGTATGCATTCATCACCTCAAGGCAGTTCAAATTAATATGACCAGTAACACGGTCAAGTATCTTGCTGAAGAACAGGTGTAAGCAGCTATTTTACGTAGCAGATTCTTTGTTATATAGTAACTATATACAGCAGAATTATAAAGAGTGTAAACACAAGATCACATTTTCCCCCGCATGTCCAGCATTTACTTCATTTATCTTCAATAGCCCCACAGCAGCTCATCTTCAATGTATGCAAGTTATTTATTGATCTGGGATTTTCCAAAGCTACTTAAGAGTGGTTTGGGAACCTGTCTTCTATTGAATTTCAATGAATCCACTCATAAAAGAATTAGGAGCTTTAGGAAATTTTATCTTTATTGTTTCATACCACAGGCGCAACATGGCATCCAATTATCTTATCCTTTGCTGGCAGAAGAACTACAATTGAGGTACCCAATTAACAATTTTTAAGCTTGTGAAACTAGTCTCACATAATTAGCATCCAGAGAATGAAAGAAGCTATTTTAGCAAACAAAAGTGAGACTCAAGCTTTCAAACAAGGTATTTCTGGTTGCTGCCTTTCTTTTGCTCCTCCAACTTTAGTTTAATCATGATTATAGATGATTATATTCCCTCAAAATGCTAGAGAGATTATCATCAGAGAACATTTCAACATGTTATGGTAAAGCTCCATCTACTCAAACTTCTAGAGATGGGGACCATTCACATTTGATGATTTGCTCATGGAAACTGGGGTTCTTTCAATACAGGACCCGTCAGCTGCAAATAAATTGTGTGTTGGGTGTATATCAAACAGTCATTCAGACTCTGTTTAAAAATACAGCAACAGTTCCAGGATAACAAAGAAAGTGCAGTTGCAGACACCACGAGAGACGGAGTTACAGACTGGTGTAACACAGTGAATTGTTTTCACAATTTTGATGCTAAAATAACTGAGTATCAAGTACTTTCATGTCTTGGCAGCAGAAGTTCTCATATTGTACTGTGGGTTCTTCCCCCTCTCATAAGATATTCATGCTATTCAAGCAATACTTAGGGTCAGAGATGGTTCTAACAGGCAGCTGTGCCCTAACAAAGCACCACTGCCTGCAACTTGAATGATGTGAAAAGAGCTCAGGGTGTACCTGTGCCAGACCTCAAGCCTCTCTTCACAGGGCAAGTACCAGGCATTGTTATAGCACCTTCCTCTGCTTCATGGCCAAGAGACAACAAAGCAGACCTTGCTGGAACTGATACTGCACCAAGCATCACAAAACCCAAACACAATCCATGTGTGCAGTTCCAGAAAGAAGCTACAGAAAATAAGCAATTTCTTTTCCTGCTCCTTTGTTTCACCTTGCCTTAACCCAATGCATTCCGACAGAAAGGAGTTTGTGAACTGAGATTAGAAAACAGTGTGCAAGTCAGATAAATTCTGAAGCTGCAAACACACACACACACACAAAAATCCTTAAGTACTAAATGGATGGAGTCATTTGCCATTATGCTTTTTAGATCTTAACCCTGTTAGTAGGAGGTTGAGGAGGAAACCAGAAAATAGCATATCAAATCAAATACCTAGATTTCATTAGCCATTGATATTCTTTGGGCAACCACATGGTTTATTTAGAGATTAATATATTATTCAGAGGTATGACCTTATAATGGCCTTCCAGTACCTAAAGGGGGCCTACAGGAGAGATGGGGAGGGACTCTTTTTCAGGGAGTGTAGCGATAGGAGAAGGGGTAATCATTTTAAACTGAAAGAGGGGAGAGTTAGATGAGATCTCAAGAAGAAATTCTTTACTGTGAGGGTGGTGAGACACTGGAACAGGTTGCCCAGAGAAGCTGTGAATGCCCCATCCCTGGAGGGGTTCAAGGCCAGGCTGGATGGGGCTTTGAGCAACCTGGTCTAGTGGGAGGTGTCCCTGCCCATGGCAGGGGGGTTGGAACTCTATGATCTTTAAGGTGCCTTCCAAGTCTAACCATTCTATGGCTGTGGAACGCAAGACACTCTGGTAACCCAAAATGACAATGCTGTAAATTGGATTTTGGACATACAATTGGACATACATGAACTTCCCTACTTAAGACCTTATAAGAAGTTGCTAAGATACACAAATGTGAAGCTTCAGCTTACCATCAGAACTTGTGGCAAGAATGGTAAATTAAGCAAAAAACCCCAAATGAAATGGAAATTCCTGCCCCAAGAAAAACAGTATTAAACAGGTGTTTCCAATTGCTGAGTGCCTGAAGCAGGCAACAGTGAACTGACACTAGGGTGAGACAAAAGGTTGTCACTATTTTTTTTTTAATCTCTATGTGTTTTAATAGTATATTTGACTTTTTTAATTGTCCCATCAAAATAGATGAGTCTACAGAGTACGATTTGTATTTTATTTTTTTTTTCTTTTTACAGCAAGGAAGTCCTCTAAACATTTGCATCAACTTCCAGACCAAAAGCTATCTGTAAAAGTCAAACATGTCTGGCCAGATTCTGGGGTGTCTGATGGAGTTCTATTGATTTCAAGCAAGCCTGCTGATTTAGCCTGCTGAAGAACCTCACATCATCGGATTAGGTTAAGTAAATTGATTTTTGAATCCTGATTATTTGCAAAACCTTATGAACAACTTAGAGACTTAGCACCCAACAAAAGGTAGAAATTACTTGGTCAAGAGTTTTATTAATACAGTTTTTTAAAATCAATTTTCTCTCAAAAACTTCACTAACAGAAAAGCAACAGAATTTGTTCGCTAAATTATTCATTAGGAATTACTGAGCCAGGTTCTTCGGTACTATAAAAAGCAGCAGCTCCACTGAGAGCAGAAAGAATTGCAGCTGTTAAGAAACAGAAGAGAACACAGGTACAGGTGCCGTAGGAATTCACTTCTGGTTTTCCAAAGCTATTTGTGAGAGCATTTAGTGGCAGATGGGAAGTAGGAGGGGAGCAGAGCGGTGACAGAAGCTGTCTGTCAACTCGGAAGGGCACAGGCAGTGACAGGACACCTCGACAAAAGCCCATGAAAGCTGTTCCTGCATAAAGCCTTTTCCCATTCTTTGCCAGTGCAGAGACTGAATTCAATAATAACTAAGAACACCACCTTTTTCTCCTTACTGTCCAATCCTAGACCTCTTTGCTAACCTTAAGAAAGGAACTGAATCGTATGATCTCGGGAGGATTCCTGAGGAAATCAGTTGATATAGCCATACCATACGTGTTTGTACAACCTAATAACCTTCAGGTTCTATTGCAAACCCTGGTTAAAATGCCACCAAGAGAGAGGCCACAAAGATACTGAGTTCCTAGAAGTTTTCTGCAAATAGATGGTTGAGTGATGGACAAGTAAGACTTTTCATATTATCACCATGGGAAAAGTGGCAGCATGAGAATTTCTCACTTTTAGATACCTTGAAATCCCCACGGGGGAGAAGTTAAGAACATCCACTTGCAGGAATAGCTTTGATCAATGCTTGCATGTTATTAGAACCCAGAAAACCCTATTACTAGGCACAAATCCACAGAAAATCAATCAAACTCCCTTTGTTTATGGCTATAGGAACAACTAGCAGTATCTATCAGGCTACACCAAATAATTCATCGTAGGAAAGTCAGCAAAGAGCTGACAAATAGAAGCTGCATTCATCTATAAACAAACAGACACATGATTCAGTGCACTAAAACTGGAAGGTGCTGTGTTCCCTCACATTAAATATTGCATAAGAATATTTTTTAAGGCAGTTCATAACTCCTTACATATTCCGTGATGCAAAGCATGAGCAGGAAAAGACAAGAACATTATACTCATCTCTAATGAGAAACAACTTCCTTGATGAAGGTAGAGTACATACACATATTTCAATATTGAGGCATCCAGCAAGCTGCTGGGTCTGCAACTACGTGCTAATTACAGGAGGAAAATTAAGAACTGTGTGACCATTGTTGTGCTCTAATCACAATATTCATTAGTTGGCAGAAAAAACTTTTAACTGCAGATACTATGCTTGAAAACGCTGTTAGAGAAGACAGTAACCAACCATCAGTGTGGTAATCAAATCCTAACTGTACCTGACTCTTCCAACTACCAGATTTTGTTTTTGAGAATCCCAAAGTGTTTCGAAGGCAGTTAATCAGAGCACCCTCACCACAGCCCCGCAGGCAATTTTCCTATCTGTTCCAGAGAACAAACGGCGGAGCAGGAAGGTTGCAATCATCACTACAATGTTCGCCCAGACAGAAATGGTTTCCAAACACCTCGACTTTCTGTCCCTCACTGTAAAGATCAGACTCCTAAATACTGCCTGACGTTTGATATTTTCTTTTCTTTCAGCAGTAAAACACATTTCTAGCCTTCCTGATTGTCAGCGCTGCTTTGATACAAAATACATGGTTTTTCTCTTACATTAAGTGATTATCCTGAGGATAAAATCAGGAAATTCCCTCATTTTCCTCAGAACACAGGAAACAAGAGAACATTAAGATTTAATATCACCTCATCAGTAGTCTACAAGTCTGATAAGAATAAAGTCTGTAAGGTTGCTACTCTGGTCTTCAGAAGCTCTTAGCCACATTAAAAAAAAAAACAAGGTCTTTTATTATAATTAACTATGTTTTATTAAAGCTTTCCCTCATTTTCCTTTCTTTGCTTCTTTCCCCCTCGTAGTTTTTACATCTTCTTTCATTCCTCCCTTTGATGTTTGCATGCTTTTCATACTTTTATTGAAAACATTTTGCACTATTCATTTGCAACATACCTCCCCCCGGTTTTAGAGAAATCTATTTTTCCCTGGGTCTGACTTTGCCTCTGCCCTCTACAAGCTCATCTACAGCTCAGTGAGAGCGTAGGGAACATATGCTCTGGCGACAGTCCTCATTACAAAGTGGCACAAGAACAAAACACCTTCCATCTCTTCCATTTCTTTTGTCTCTCACTTACACAGTCAATGTAACCTGCTCCCCTTGATATGAACATTTATTCAGGACTTATTAAAAAAAAAATACATCTTGAATCCATCCTTTCAATTTTATAGTTAGTGCAACTAAAAATATTACTGTTAAAATGAAGAAAAAGTAAGAGTGGCACCTTCTTTACTTACATGTGTCTAAAGCCTCATCTGAGTCATCAGGACAGTCAGGCTCTCCATCACACAGCCAATGCTGGGAGACACAAGTCTCATGATCACGACACAGAAACTCTCCTACGTCACAGAATTGAGGTTCTTCTGAAAATGAGAAGGTGTTAGAATGCAATGAGTGAAAATGACAGAAAAGAAAGTGCCACAATGAAAATGAACAGTGAAAACAAAGTGATTCTGAATTTAGAAATGAAAACAAACAAGAGAAACAACGTGAAGTAAAAATGTAATGAGATATCTAATGCTCTTGGTTAGGCTGTGGAGCCCTAACATCCAACAGCAGCCTTTCAGTGGGAGCATCCCAAAACCACACATCCCAACCAGACAAGAACGGCATTCGCATAAACTACTCTAACCATTTCAGCAAGAATGTCTGTGGGTGGGTGTGGTGTGTGTTGGTTTGTGGTTTGTTTTTGTTTGGTTGGTTGGTTTGTTTTAGGGTTTTTTTGTGCGTGGTTGGACTCTATGATCTCAAAGGTCCCTTCTGTGAGAAATGGGCTGAGTTTTGCGTCAGCTAATTGATATATTTTTGTTAGTATGTCTGTATTGACAGAGGAGGCCCAGTGATGGTGGAGTCTCATCCATTGTACCAAACTAATCCTTAGAAGCGCCCTGGGGCTGTCCAGGGGTCCTGGTCTATGGGAAGTCATCTAGGTGAAGAGAGCCAGGCCGATGGCAGACTGATAAGTGGACAAAGGACTGTGAAGAGTGACAAGTGGATGAAGGTCATCTAGAGGGTGGCTGATGAAGATGAGGATATGACCACCAGGGTGCTTGTAACTACTAACACTGGACAGTAGGTGATAGCAAAGACGGTGAAATATAGTGTAGTGTAATCAACTAATCGAAGGTGTGCTTAGGATAATGATTTTGTAGAGTAGGTGGGCGAGCCTTGTAAGGTAGAAAGGTGTAAACTACATCTGTAATAGGTCAGGCGGTCGGGAAGAATGTGAGCTCCAACTTCTCAGCCCATGAGAAGAGAGACAGTAACTCAGGCAGCCGGGACAAGGGTATAAAAATATCTAAAAACTCTGCTCTGAGATGCACCTGATTCAGCGCTGTTTCGTATAATAAATTTTTATACCTTTGCTTCGACGATTTTGACCATTTTAAATTCTAAATGTGAGCCTCGGTTTCTGACACTTACAACCATGAATATTCTGTGATTCTGTAAATTTGTTCACTAGATAGAAATCAACAAGCTTTAATTTCAAATTACCAGCAGGGAGGTACCCCATGCTCCTCTCCTGCCCCAGAAAATATTTTCAAAATGTTGTTTCACGTAATCAAGTTTTCAAGGATGTATTTTTCTAAGCAAAGGTCTTTTTAAGTAACTATTTATTTTAATATCTTTTACTATTTCTTTAGATACATATTTTAATGGCCAAATCCTATCTCGGGTTTTATATAAGAATGTTTTTATATTTCTTGTGACAAAGTCACAACCAAAGGGTTTAGTTATTTATGGTCAACACTGAGGCATCTTCAAAAACCATGGCCTTAAAAAGAGGGCAGTTTCGGACACCTGGCAAACCCAAACTATCTGCTGGATTCAACCACCAAAGCCCAGCGTCCTTGAGACCTAGAGTTAATTAACTCAAGAATATTGCACGATTAATTAATGTAAAACTATTCTAACATTAATTAAAGCTCACAAAGCCTCTGTGCAATATATTATATTAATTTTATCAATATATAAATTAGAGTAGTGCCTTCTACGTTGCAGATCGCTGGGAAAAGGTTTCTCGATTATTCTTAGACTGCTACAAGTGAGATATAACTTCCCCGGAGTCAATACTGTTACAAAGATATAAAACCAGGTATAAATAAGGAGAGAATTAAGCCCAATTCCACATGCAGTTCTATCCTTCGGGTTAGTTGATACCAAAAGCCAACGGATAATGTTATTTTTTTTCTTATCACTATTGGCAGGCTATGAGAGGGTGCCACCTACATCGCTGGCTTCAGTGCCTGCTTGAAAGACCTTCCTTGTGATTAAGTGCTTTGACTTTTCAGGAATTGTTACGATATTCATTTCTTAGTCTGACATGCCAACCAGCAATTAGCATGATAACGAAAAACCACTGTTCCCCAGAACAACTTAACTGGCCTTCGGAACAAAACATCTATTTTGCAGACACTATGTACATATTGTCTTGTCTAATGACTGCAAGATGTGTTTCTAAACACGCTCGTAAAGCAGATGAGCTCCAAAAGAAAACTCCTATGGCACACTTTTGGGGACATTTAGGACATTAGGACATTACTTTAGGAAACAACAATGGGAACGCTCAGTTAAAAGTACCCTATCTTTTCATATGTGCACAGCTCATTTTCAAGGTCAGTCTCAAAAAATACTGATGGCCAGAGTTTCAAACAAATCAAAGTTGTAACTACCGTTTCATATTGCTTAATATTGTATAATTGTGTAGGAATCAAAGCACGTTTTTAGTATTTTAATTCCTTGCCTTTACTTCAACAGCAAACAGCATGCAGTCATTTAAGTTGTTTACCTTCTCTGAAAAAGAAAGAGTGACTGTGTAATTAAAAGTGTAAGTTTACATGCACAGGGAAGTGGTTCTGCTTACATCTTCAGCAAGATGATTAAAGGTCCTGCTTTGATAGCATTTCTTGAAAAAATATCTTGGAAGTCAGAAAGAGAGGGAGTTGAGTTTGGCAAATTTCAGCATTTCAAAGATAGTAGTATGAGAAAAATCTTTATGAAGATTTTTTTTTATATATTTGTTTTTATAATATTCTTGAAACTCACAATTAATTCCTGTTCCCTTATGGAAACCCTATAGAACAGTGTGAACCTTAATTTTCTGTGTATTACACAACTTTTAGTAACAGACCTGGGAATAAGAGAACTAGCACAAAACCAGTTATCGACCATGTTCACTCATTTATACCACTTAAGAACTTTTTTTTTTAATTGTTGGCCTTGTCTTAAGTGTCAGAACCACAGTAGAAATACTTAGATACTATACTATGGTATCCACTCAATATTTTTTCTTCTTTTTGTATATAATTACTTCTCACAGAAAAAACAAATAATTGAAATGGTTAAATTGCACGAATTAAGATTCATAAAGCCAAATTATTTCACATTACAATTTTTCTAAATGTTATTTTTTATAGATTTCCAAACTGCTAAATGAAAAAAAAGTAATTAATAAATAGAAAAATATAAAGTTGTGAAAACACTTTCACAGCCAACTTTACACAACTGGTTCTACACAAACCTACTCAATTACCTACACACAAAATACCTATAGAAAAAGAAACCTTGTTTCTTTCTTAAGTCTTATCAATAATTGGGTAAAAGGAGAAATCAATCCTGTCATTTATGCCAAAATGTAACACTCCAAGTCTAATTATATGCTGCAGGGAGCAGAGCCCAGCGATAAGAAAATCACATTTGAAGCTGATGAAGAATTTCAGTCCGGTGATTCAAGTTTGATGCCAATGAAATCACAGTGAAACGTGCAGAACTGCTCTTTTTTAGGGTTAGGGTGCAATGTTTATCTTAAACCCTGTCCTTAAGTCCTGTGGCTGTCCCCTCAGAGAGTGTCCCAGCAGCAAGGGAGGAAGCTGGGATGGAAGGGACAGCGACCCACCTTCAACAGAGTCCTTAACATCACCCCTTTGGAAATGTAAAATTTAAAGCAGTGTGAAAGACAACTGGTAGAGTCACACTACCAATTAAAGACCTTTCTACTCTGCAACATTCCCTTCTGCTTTATACTTCTATCTGTAATAAAATCCATTTTCACTACTCAGTGTCAACTGCCAGTCAACATGAATCCCAACGCTGCTGCTGCCAGCTGGGATGAAGAGGAATCCAAGGGAAACCTCTGCGTGACACCATAAACATCGGAGCAAATGGCATTCCCACAAGGAGCTGTATGAAACACGGAAGGACCCTATTGCCGTGCTCAAGGGTAATGAGAGTCTGACACAAAAACCACATAGGTTGCTGATGGGAAATAAGATATCAACCTTTTTTTTTTTTTTTCCCTACTTATTTTGAGGAGGAACATTGATAGAGAAGTCAGGAAGCACCATTGTAGGGAATTATTGCTTGCCTCTTACTGCACCAGCTTCTTCTGAAGCTGCAGATAGGCACATATGTCTACACAAATAAATCTTACACTGTTCGTATTTGGGGCAAAAATTATGAAAATAGCCTAACTAATTTGACACAAACAAGTTTTAAAAAGCTATTTCATGTGTAGCTCAGTGTTGAGCATGTGTACTTGAAAAAAAGGCTTATTTTCTACTTTTTTAAAAAATGTAAATAATTTAGCTATTTCCATACAATTAAATACTTGGTTTGTATTTGATGCAACAGTAAAGAAATTATGGAGATCTAAGCTTTTTATATTCTCTATCTCAAGAAAGAGCTAGCGGAGGGAAAAAAACACTAACTTATAAAACACTTTGAAAAACAGAGCTTGTTTAGAATAAAGCAGCTGAATATTAGCTCAGGGTTTTATTGGCTCTGAAACTGCTTTTTCAAACTGTTTTCTTTTACATATCTATAGAATTATCTTTATTTTCAGCTGCTATCTTTACAAATTAATTGGGCCAGTTAATCATAAATATGCAGTCATTAGTGGGCTTGGATTTTTTAAGCACGCTTCCTAAAAAACGGTCATCTAAGGTGGCTTTATTTTATAACTGAAGAAAACAGTTCTTTTTAGTGACACCTCTCCGCACACTATTTCTTTCTGTATTATGTGTGCTGCACAGACAGGCTCCCAGCGGACGAGAAAAATTCACATTTTTAACTTCCCAATTCTTTGAGATACAGAGCAGATGGTTAGAAATCATCTCTCTATGGGTAAATGAAAGCTTTGCCTCCCTAAGGATAGTACGCCTTCCTATGTTGCAAACACCTGGCAATGCCTCTTAGGAGGAAAGTTTCACAAAAAAGCTGGTGCCTTTGTTTATAAGTCAGTATTTCTAGAGCCAAAAATGCCTTTTTTTTTTTTTCCAAAAGACCGGCATATTTTTATGAGGACGAAGCTCAAAATCTCCATTAGAAAACTAATTAGAATTGTAATTTATGCAATCACAGTACACTTGGTAAAAAAAAAGAAAAGTATTCCATTATGTTGTTAATAGACGAGGAAAAAAAAGGGGCAAACAAACAAAATCCCCGGGACACAAGACAGTGGCCAGGGTCTGCCTACATCAGGAATGCTCCCCGATGAATAAGGCAGTTGCCTCTGTAAACACGCATTCAGCCCCAAAATGATGATGGATAAAGGTCGCTGCCCGCGATCGCATCGACAGGCAGAGGTCAAAGGTATCCGGATCCTTCTTATTTGAAGGCATGCAATTATGAAAAGAAGGTCAACAGGGTACTTGAAAAGAACCATACAGGAGATAACATTTATATAATTGAGTGCTCCTTCAGTTCCAGCACGAGAATGTAAATGATTCACTGGGAATCTAATTAATATCTGCCTTCGTCAAGGAACCAGATGCGCAGAGAAGCTGTTGTATTTCTCAAATTGCTCTTTCCTGCAGGCGTCAGCACTGTCCTCACTTTCACAAGTCCATTCCTTGGGCGCTCAGCGGATCTGCCAGGCTTCCGCGATGGCCTAGGAGACCCCACCACCCTGCTCGGTGGGCCGCCTTCAGAGCAATTCAATCTCCATCTGCTACCAGCACCTGAGAGCCCGAAAAAACAAATCTCCCATATGGCCACGCTCTTCAAAGTGAACAAAACTCAGCCTAATAAAGTCTTGATCCGTTCTAGCAGGGAGTATGCTCATTAGGCTTTCGCTAAATATTCATAAAAACCACCCGTGCAAACTCATCCAGCAACCACATTCAAACAGAAGCTTTTCAATGATATGATATAGCACTGTATGAATGGATGTTTAAGGATAAAAGATCATCATAACATAATTTTTAAAAGCTTTTACAAAAAATAGCTTGAGATTAACTTGAAGTGAGTCTGTTTCATGAATTCAATGTAATGAATTCTTGCAGTCATTAAAAAATTACAGATATTTCTACTCCGGTTCAAGTGAAACAAACAACTTTGGAATATTCAATCCCCTCTTCATTGTCCAGGAAACACAAGGGCAAGAAAAAACACACACAGAATAGGGGGGGAGTGTGTAAACATGCTTTCCTTTGCAATTTGGGAATGGAGAGACCAAGGAAAGAACCATGAAAACCGTGAATATACAAGTGTTCAGCTGGTTTGTCCCTAACTGTGTACCCAGACAAAAATCCCAGGAAATAGGGGGGAATTGCCTGCCAAAACAGTAATTTTTTTCAGAAGCAAAAGAGCAGGAAGATTATGAGTGGAAAGGTCAGAAAAAAATGTAAGTTCAGCCATATATTTATCATTTGGATCCACTGGTGACACAAAACAGTAATTTTTTTCAGAAGCAAAAGAACAGGAAGACGATGAGTGGAAAGGTCAGAAAAAAAATGTGAATTTAGCCGTATGTTTATCATTTGGATCCACTGGTGATGGCATCACCTGTCCACACCACCAGGAACTTCTATTCGTGATAATAAACCCTTTCTGCCATGTTTCGGGGATATTACACAACCAAAAACTTGCACTTTTAAGTTCATAATTAGTTTTGCTTTGATTTTAATTAAGTTATCTTCATTACAAGAGCTTAAAAAGTGAGAACTTTTTTTTCCCCCCTCTCAAAAGCATGTTTTTCATTTGGGATTTTCTTTGATCTCTCACTGAAACATGGAAGGGTTTGCAGATTAATTTCTGCAAAATTTAGTCAAAAGTTGAAAAGTATATTCCAGTAGTAATTTATGATAGAATTCATCATATGCTAAAACCTAAATTACTGTATCTGAAAGGGAGCTGGGAGAAAGAGCATGCACAGCACTTCCTACTTATGACTTTTCAGACTTTTATATAATCCTTTTCCAACCCTTTATACCTTTTGAGTTAAATCTACATTTTTAGAGCCCGGCATACAGTAAAACACTACAGTGGCTGCACTTAACTACAAACAAAATCCTTGGAACGAACCTTGCAAAACAGTAAACAGGGTTTTACATTCAGAGTATAAAATAATGTTATCATTTCTTTCTGTCCTACCCAGTCCAATCCATTGCTGTGTTCAAAGGCAGAGAGTAAAGTTTTATTCACAGGATCCAAAAATCTCACTCAAGATCTACCAGACCCTGATTTGTACTTGTGCAGTACAAAGGGGCTTAACCATCTGTATGTCCATATGTATATGGCATTCCTAAACAGGAATAGATGTTTTATGTGTATTTATTTAGTTCCTGGCATATTAGTTACCACGTACTCAGCACTTACTAATCAACTAATTACTTTATCCATAGGCAAAGCACTTCTTGTTTAGAGTCTGGTCAGTCTTTTGACTGACAACAGACATCCTACTTCTCAACCCATAACCTAGATCATAAATATTCACACTCAAATTCCTTATTTACAATAATTCCTCACATTTTTCAGACTTGCTCAGTCCTACGGTAACTTATGGATCAGGCTGAAAAATACTGTTAGAGATCAGTATTACCAAGACAACTAGAAACATGTACTGTTTTGTACAAATCCCGAAGTATTTTTGGAGGTGGGCTGGTGCCAAGTCTAGGGGCAGCCTTGTTCCTCTCATTTTTGCTCTTTCTTTGACAAAAAAAAAAAAAAGAATTTCCATTCAGGCTCTTTCTTTGAAAAAAAAAAAAAAAAGTATTTCCATTCAGGTGGCTGACCCCGAGTCCCCTCCCGGGGATTTGAAGATTATTCAGCCTTAATTTGGCGCACTTTAGGGATAGAGAATTCTAAGAAATATTCAGATAATGAGAAAGACCCAAATATTCCTGAGACAATTTTTACCTCATCAGCAAAGGGTCACACAATCATATGTATCTCAGCAAACTACGAAATGACATGATAGTGATGATCTCTAATGACACAAAAATACTACAGAACAGCCAGGTGCCTCCTTTAATACAATGGAGATATACTAATAGAAAAACATTACCGGTAATCTTGTCATTTGCCAATCCCTACTCCAAGTAGCCCCATACAGAAAGGAAGTTGGAGTCCCAACAAGCTCGCTACGAACCAGTTCTTCACAATTATCTTTTACCTCCTCAGAAACTGGAGGAAACATGCAAACACGTTCCTCAGGGTGAAGTTGTCCTTTCCAAACAGCCAGACTTTGACTGAACGTTGATGTCAGGACAGAGGGTCAAAGTGACCATCACTTATCCCCCTAGGTATGAAAAATGACAAGCCCCATAACGGAGTCGTCAACGTGCCCTTTCAGCTGCTGACAGCTAGACAGTGCCAGGGTGAACGTGAGCAAAAATGCCCTCATTTGTGGAAAGCCCTTGGTTTCCACTGAAATGAGTCTTCTCTCTTTCCAGTGTCAAAGAATAAAACGTCTTTGAAGAAGCCATTTATACGGAATGTGAAAACCCCTGAGCCTCAACACTTGCTTCTGTATTACCATCATGTGTTTATAGTATTATCAGTTAATTTGCTTTGGTTTAAGCCTCCTCATCAGGAGGAAATGGTTGCAACAGAAGATATTAAAAAATATATTTACATCGATAAAAAAATTAGTCTTTATAAGGAATGGTGAGGAACTTGGCAGGACCCTTCAAAGGACACCCTGTAGACTACGCACTTCCTAGTCCAAGCATACACCTTGATAAGCAACACAAACTTTCAAGTGCAAAAAGAATTTCTAGGAGATAAAACTTGCATAATACATGTTTTGTACCCACACGTGCTTGCTGCTTCTTCAGGAAGCTCAACGGAGAAAAGACTAAGGCTTTCAGCTACTCCCAGGATCAAATCTCAAAAAGGTCTGAAAGACGAGCTCCTGAAAAGCAGAAGAACTGAGCAGAAGGATTGGGACTGAGAACAAGTCACCCTGAGCCCATTTCAAACCCGATCCGACGCAGCGCGCCACTTACTGTGCCTCTAAAGCAGGACTTCAAATGAATATTTTTCGGCTGCGATCTGTGTTGGCTGCTTTGACTGAGGTATTTCCAAGTTACACTTTTAACTTCGCTAGTTGTAAAGCCTCCAAATACAATGGTAATGTTTTCAGGGCAAATTTGCTTCCGTTTCTTAAAGTAAGATGGAAATCCCAACTTGAGACAAATTATTTAAATAAATGCCATACATGATATTTTCTCTTTTGAAAGCTGAAAACATTCATTACATCGCTTATTACAATATCTTTGATAAGTCTTCTGTTGAGCAGATGTTCTATCACTCTGAATTTTCAAATACTAACATTTTTAGCAAATACTGAAAGATAATTAATTTAGATAAATTTCATATATCAAAGGGTAATCAATGATGTCATTGTTTTAATTCAGTAGTTTTATTACCATGTAAAACATAACAAAACCATTTCCTTTGAAATTTTTTAAACTCTAATAGAACGACATCTGCCCAAGCAAGGAAGGAAAAATCACATACTGAACTGTTGTGATATTTGAAGATACCAGGAAACCAGGGGGAATAAAAAAAAAAAATCTGCTCTGCCTATCACCCCTTTGCATAAAAGTAAATTTAAGTTTTCTTTCAGAGTTCAGACAACTTAATGAAGGAAAGATACAACAAGGTAAGATGTAGGTAACTCAGATGACTATATAATGGGAAAACAAAGTTACAGTTAGAAAACAGAAAAGGAACTATAACCAGCAATTTATCTTAAAGGAATAAAAATCTTAAAGCAGAATGGAAGGAACGATAAAGTATCTGGACTAAACTAAGCCAAACCATCTTCTTTGCTTTCTCCTTCGTTTCCCTGGAGGTGGTGTTGAGGCCACGTTATCATTGGTGGCTGATGTGCTTGTTTTAGGGCTCAAGGACAAGTTTTGTTCCTTTTGCCAAAAATTACGTTTTCAATATTGCACCAGACAGTTTAACGCTGAAATCGTACAGTCTTCCAGCAACTAAATGATTTGTTCAAGAAGAATCCCAAGAGCTCATATACTCTACTCCTTTTTTTTTTGGGTTCAGTGGACTGTTCACCCTTCCTTCCCACCCATGTCCTTCAGAACGACTAGGAGTCACCAGCGACTTCAGAGAACCTCAAAACACGCGGGAGGTTTCCCAGCCCAGTTCCTTCGATGTAAGGCCCAGTCTCGTTTCCTAAGACCCATCTAGCACATAGTTATCAACACAGTTCTTAAATCCTGCCCTGAAATGTCTTAGCTCATCTATCCCAGTACTCAGTGACTCTTTCGAGAGGCCGTTTGCCACATCAGGCTGTCATTACAGCAATCTGGGAACATTGACCCAGCTCTCAACCGCCGCGTACAGCTCGCGCTTGAGCACGGCAATTGGGGCTATCCATCTTCTCTACCCACTCTTTTGTTGTTCCATGGCCAATCGTTTCATGCTAACTGCTCTGCTAACCACGCTCAGTGCCACGGAGACACTGGCCAAGCTTGATGGATGGCCAAGTTGGATTCTATCCCACAGCGATGAATGGAACGGGCTGGGGGAGATGCATGGAAGAACTTGCGACTGGGACACAATTTACATACTCAAATATCGTACATAATGACACGGAGGGTGAAGAAGTGAGAATTAAACTCTTTGAAAGACAATAAACATTAAGATATTTTTGCATCTATGAAGGAAAGCCCTGTCCTACTACACTCTCCCAGTGAGGAGCAGCGAGCCTGCTGCCACTGAACAGATCTCAGAATGATCCCACTTAAAATGACATGAAATATTGATGAACAGGTTTCGATAGCAGATGGAAGCCTATTACATAATTCAATTTTAATGACCAGAGAAGTCTTAAATACGAAGGTTTTGTTTTGTGCAACAAGAGATTAATATGAAATGCAACAGCCAAATCTGCTACTGTAAGCAACTACATATGTTTAATACATGTTCATTTCATACTGGAATAATTAATCTACAGGGAAATGGGGTTAAAGACTGTAAGATATCCTTATATTAAACTCAATGATTAGAAGGATGAAAGAACTGTGAGAAAACCAAGCTAAAACCCCTTTTCTAACTACAGTCTACATAAATAGCTAAAGGAAGAGTCTAACTACCAGGGTTAAGTATTCAATTGAAATTGGATACTGCATAACTTTAATACCAAAAAAGCTCAGAATATTTTAAATGTGATAGTAACATTAGAAACATGCAACAACACAATCTATTTTTTAAATAAGAAAAAAATTTAAATTGACTCCAATCTTACAAATGGCTCCATATGTATGCTGGGCTCTACTGAAGCCATATCTATTATTTTAAATAACTCCAATCAACAATTTTTATAATTTAACTTAGAACTAAGTCAATGGCACATCAAAGGGTCGCCTAATATAGGATTAATTGCAATTCAAAAGTTGGCAAAGTAGTTAAAATTGTGATCTTCTGCAGTTAAGGTCTGACTTTTTTTGATAGCATGATCCAAGCGTGGTAATTTAAGGTGCAATTTAAAAATGTATTCATTGAATAATAATTTTCACACCGCTAGAGAACACTAAATTGTGATTTTAGCTGCTGCTGTCAGTATGCCTTGAATGTGAATATCTGAGTAGGCAAACATATTATTTAGAGGTAGGAAGATGTACTATTTAGTAAAAAGTTACTACTGGAAAACGTTAAATGGTTTTTACAAGGGCAGCTTGTATTCTTTCTAAAATGACAACACTACAAAGAAGAAACCCATCAGAATAATGGATGGACATCATATCTGAAGTCCCTTTCTGCTTTGTAAAAATATAGCCAACGTATATGCATATTGCATCACCTGGAACGGCACAGTGTCACCCTGTTACCTACAAACAGGTTTTGAAACTACCCCTGCTGGGATTTATTATCCCTCCCAGGACAGCGGGAATAGCAGCGGGTGAGTTATGTGAGCCTTGAGTAACGACTGCCAGGATTAATGAGCACGTAGGGCCATTTGCTCCTCGGCAACAAGGAGGAAACAGTCAGAGTTTTGACACCAGGGAGAAGAGTTGAGTTGATAAAAGGATGAGAAGACCGTCTCAGGCCTCAAGTACGGACCAGTAACAAAAACTTTTGTTTTTAAAGCAAGTTAGGAATCATCCGTCTCCGATGAAAGCTCTCTGGCAGGAAGGAGCTCTTGTTTTAGGCTGCGTTCTAGGATTCTTGTCAGTTCATCATGTAAGGAAAAGCAAGTACTATCACCCTGAATTATTTAGCTTTCATTTTAAAAAATCATCATAAAAACGGATTTATGAAATGTTTTGAAACATTAACGTCTTTTTAAAAAAAACTAATAATATGCATAAATTAAGCATATAATTATTCAAAGCCAACGCCAAAGAACTATAAGTTTAGGTAATTATTTCTTTGGCTTATTGTGGTGAAATTCTCTTATCCTTCGTAAATGTTAACTTGCATTTTTTAAAAAATACTGTAGAAAGACAGATATGAAAATAGATATAGAAGGAAATAAAGACAGTGTTTGATATAATGTTATCAAGTAACTCTATAGAGAGAATTTTAAAAAAGTTTATTGCCCAATAGTCACTTGACAAACAAAAAAAGCTCTATGTCCTTACAGAGGAAACATTTAATTCAAAGGCAGTGTTCCTATGGGAAGACTTACATTTGTTATTGCTTTTTTTCAGATCCCTGCAGTCCCTAAAGCTATTTGTGTCACACAGGATGGTCAAGAGGATGGAAACAGTCAATTAGAAAACTGAAGACGGCATCAAGAACAGAATCGATACCATGATATGCAGGATTCCACGCACCTGCAGAAATTTTTAGTTGTACGGAAACCAAGGATGAAATAATTTCATTTTTAACATAAGTGCTTTCTTCAAACTGTCCTGGTATCTGAAAGGTGGCCAAGGCAATCCTAACTTTTCAAAAGTTCTGCTGCAGCCACGGAAATCAGAGTCATAAAGCCTGATGTGCTGAGCAAGGAGTTAGTGGGCACCTGAATAAATATGAAATACCACAGCTTTCGCAGAGGAAGGTCCCAACCTTACAACAAACACAGCTAGAGGAAACCCATCACAAATACACACTCAGGCTCCTCTTCATCCCCACTCTCTTCTGTCCAAAAAAATTTACGTTACTTTTAAGACTTTCCACATGTGAGGAACAGCAATTAAAATTCAAGCCACAGCTGAGGAGACGGGAGAGGAAACCAAGAGCTTCAAGTTCAGGAAAAACTGGCCAGAGTTAAAACAAAAAAACCAAGAAAAAGAAAAAGGCATCCTCAGGTAGTAAGCTCAGGATAAAACTTGCAGTTATCATCATTTTAGCAGGTCAAAAGGATGATCAATGTTTCACCTTTGTTAGCAATAAGCAGGTCTCTCTTCAGCAGGAGGGGTGCTGAGGATTTTATTACCAGCTTCGCTGGATGCTGAGACTGCGCTAAAAAAATTATGCCCTGTTTTTACCACACATAAAGGGGAACAAAGACCCTCTTTGCACTGAGCTACTTATGGCTCTAAATGTTTATTGCTGCTTGCCTCTGAAGTGATTTCACCCATACACAAGGTGAGCCATGCTGTATACTGTAAAATATGCAAAATCCTGTAAACTGTCACTTTGGTGACAGTGTTGCCACAGCCGGTCCCAGCTACCTCCAGGTGATGGGAAAACATATGCTTGAACTATCTCTGCTGGGACTTATTAAACAAACAGTGCGTTCCGTAGATTAAACCATAATTAGGTATGATGTCAGTATTGGAAAAGCGCAGTAATTATGCCCCGGTTTGTTCTACTAATTTCTTTAGCGCTAAAAACGTGAATCCTCACAGGCTGGCATGAAACTGGCAGTTCATAGTTCAGAAGTCTCCTCTCATCTGTTGGGTAATAATACTTCTGTAAAACTAACAAAGCCAGCAGGTTCCTTGGAATATATATATATATATTTACTTATTTTAATAATTTCAAGACTTTAGGGGGCTTTAGATCAGACCATAAATAAGGAGCTCTCATAGTTGTCTGTAGCATGGACCACTTCAGATTGCAGCCTTGCACCACCTCCTCCCTCGAGAATAAAATAATAGCAGATGCCTACACAGAAAACACAATATTAGGAAGCATGTATTTTTAGCAACTTTAATTATATTCTAGCAGCAGGAAAGAGAGAGACACAGAACCATACAAGACAGAGGTGGCTTTGGAGCTCAGCAGCGGGACGATTTCACTTGCGAGTGATTTGGAGTCAGGGAATTACTGAGGAGGCTGTTTCTCTGCTGCTGCGTCAGGGATTCTTTGCAGCTGCTCTATGGAATCTCAGGGACTGGGCTGAATCACTGCAGCAGACTCAATCCTTACACATGTACCTACACACACTCCAGAAAGAGCTGGTCTGGCCTGATCTGTGACCACAGAGGTAACAATACGTTCCAGTGCTTACGCCTATTTTTATTCATGGCACCATATTTCTAAGTTTCCCCCAGCTGAGGATTTATTAAGAGCAGTCCGCTGTACTTTAGGATTGCTAAAAGCAGTTTGATGTCTCAAATCTGCCAGTGTGGAGAAGATGCAGAATGGAATTGTCCCCCTGTACTCAGCACTGGTGAGGCCTCACCTCGAGTACTGTGTCCAGTTTTGGGCCCCCTACCATAAAAAAGACATTGAGTTGCTGGAGCGGGTCCAGAGAAGGGCGACAAAGATGGTGAGGGGTCTGGAGAATAAGTTTTATGAGGAGAGGCTGAGGGAACTGGGGTTATTCAGCCTGGAGAAACGGAGGCTGAGGGGAGACCTTATTGCTCTCTACAACTCCCTGAAAGGAGGGTGTAGAGAGGTGGGGGTCGGTCTCTTTTCTCAAGTCACAGGCGACAGGACAAGAGGAAACGGCCTCAAGTTGCGCCCGGGGACGTTCAGGCTGGATATTAGGAAAAAAATTTTCACTGAAAGGGTTATCAGGCATTGGAATGGGCTGCCCAGGGAGGTGGTTGAGGCACCATCCCTGGAGGTGTTCAAAAGACGGGCTGATGTAGTGCTGGGAGGTATGGTTTAGTGATGATGCTCCTTGTTTGTTGTGTGGGTGTCTATTTTTGTCAGTTAGGTTGATGGTTGGACAAGATGATCTTTAAGGTCCCTTCCAACCTAGAAGATTCTGTGATTCTGTGAATGCCTACCCAGATTGTGCAATTGCATCCTAAGCAACCGATCCTCCAGCCATACAATGGTCAAAATAACACAGGAAGATCCAGAGAAATGGGGCTTTGAAATAACTTTATGAACTCAAGTAACTTCTTTCAATCCACTAACAAAGAAGTTTTTCTGGACAATAGGCTGAAGACAGAGGACAAAACATTCAAATCACTACTGCTGCTGATCACATGCAATCATTTTTTCCATCACAGCAACGATTACTTTTGCTCTATGCAGGGCATGATGCATAAATCAGATTTCATTTAAGATGCCAGTGAAAAAAAAAAGAGCTTCATCCCATTCATAAAGGACAGATTTTCCTCCTGCAAAGTCTGTATCTCTCACCGAGCAGCGCAAATAACTGCAGGATTTGACAGAAGCTCAGCTTAGGAAATATTTACATCACAAAGGTAAATGTTTAGTTCGGTGGGTTAGTGCAAGTGTTAGTTTAGGGGGAAATAAAGCCTCCTGTGATGACTATGAAGGGAGGTGTTTGTGGAGCTGCTGGAGGGCACCTGCTTTGCTCAGCAGGAGCCCCTCTGTCCCCAGCCCAGCCCCATCAGTGGCAGCTCCCACCCGGGGGGCTGCTATCTGGTTTTTAAGATACCCAGATTTCAAACCTTCAGTAGGAAATTACCACCATAGCGAGCAACAGAGCACCCGTGTGTGTTCAGGGGGGATGTTATCGGCACGGACAAAATTATACCCACACGAGAGACTTCGTATTGTAGACATAAATAACTGGGGAAGGAAACCCTTGCTCAGAACGATGTCACTTTATAGAACAGCATTTAAATGCATGACTTTTACAACCCCCATTAAAATAAGTGTTAATAAAAACCACACGCTTAAAGCATATGAATAACCACTCTTATGGGTGCATCTACTACAGCTTGGAGAACCAGGACCAGAAGTAAATACTCCCCAAGGGCACAACCCACTTCCATTGTCCCAGCCATGAAGAAGCAGATGCAGGAATCATCTGCTGCAGCACGGCTTTGGTGTCCCCCTCCCTCCCAGGAGTCATGGTGTGCCCCATCCCCACCACTTCAATGGTATCACAATTTGGGGTTATCTTCAGCAGAAGCATCCATGAAGTGTCCTTACCACACAGGTAGAGGTCTCTTGCATGATGGTTCTTCACATTTTACAGTGCTATTGACACATCCTTGTGCACTCCAACACTTGAAGACTGAACCTTTATGTATTCTTTAATTATCTGGGGGGATTATAACACTGACTGCAAGTTCTTAGCAAAAGAACCTGTGCTCACTCAAGAATACTTTTGGCCTAAAACTCTGCCAGGAACACACACTTTGCCATATGAACGTGATGCCTTTGCACTGCTGGGGCCAGTTCAAGTACCAGCTCTTATAAACCAACTCCTCAAAAAAATCAAATTAGTACTTATTTTACACTAACAAAATCATGTACGGTATTAGCTGTTTCAGTCATCACTTGAACTTTTGGTAATAAATATTTAACATATATAATTTCTTAAAGATAAGTGCAACAGCACATCTTATGGTGTGACAGTCAAAGAATCTTAACTTTATAGTTTCACTTACTGTATTTGCAGAACAAATACAAGCCTGAATTAGGGCTCAGGGAATGGAATATTTAGATTGTACAATCTAAATATATCTCCCAGGGAAAAACAATTAATTATCTTTGTTACTGCCACTACTGCTGAGAACAGCTGCAACTCCTGGCTTGCCAAGTTCACATCATTGAGGGTTACTCCTATTAATATCAATTAAGATCTAAACTCTTTGAGTCTCTTCCATAATGACGCTCAAGTCGATTTAAAAGTGCTATTTCACAGAAAGCACACCTGTAGCAGAACGGTGGCGCCTATTCTTTGTTTATCTAAAAAGAAAGATTAAAAAAAATATAGATATGGCTCATTGAAATGTGTTCAAGCACCGGTAACTAAGACACAGTAATTCCCAAGACAACTCCAAAGACCTGCGTATTTACTTCCACTTCAGAAGTGTGGCAAAAACCTTGTTTCTTAATTGAACTGGAGATACTATTATTACACCATCACTTAACAGACTGCAATTAAATCAGCCCGTGAAGTTGTGTCAAAGTGTATGACTTCCCCATTGAGTGCACTTAGAGACCCCCCCAGCTGGAAGGGACTCTCCCTCCCCACCTCAGCCCTGCCTTTCAGCTACAAGAACTATGGGCTGAGCAGAGAAATTAATCAGATTAAGCAGAGAAGTCCATGCTTTCCCGCACATAACTTTCAATTTTTGTTCCTAGACTAAGTTCTTCAAATACATTTCTCATTAAGCCATTGTGGGCTGATTAGAATAAAGAGCAATTAACACCTTCCAACTAGTTTCTTTAAACTATAAGCAAAGATGTTAAAATCAAGTCAAACTAAACGGAGGCTTAGGAATTAATAAATTAATAATTTTTCATAGTTTTCTATTTCACTGAGAACAAAACAGGACTTTTCCCACCCCATCTCATCCCACTCTATGTTTCAAAGACACATCTTTAAACAACTTTTTCTGAGATTCAAGTTCTGAAGTGGCATTACAGGGAAAAAAACACAAAACCAAAACACCACAACATTTTTGAAGACCACATTGTGAGACTGAAGTAATTAATGATGGGTTAGGAGGAAACACGAGGCAAGATCCAGCAACATACACAGGATGTTTTGAAAGCTGCTTTGTGCACCTGCACAAAGAAAACATTTTTCTTCTGTTATTTAATACCTAGTAATGATCACTATCATAAACAGAAAGAAAGTTTAAGCAACAAGTGTTCAAATCCTGGAAGAAATACATACCAGAAAAAAAAGTAGAAGAGATTTTAAGGGCAATTTGACAAGAAAAATAAACCTTATGTTTCATTTTGAAGAAAATCACATGTTATCACTAAGGACAAAAATAGTATTCCAGGTAGAAGACATGAATATTGAAGAAGACCTGAGGTGATGAATACAGCTGAAAACACAGGGGAAGACTTTCTTTTAAACTCACACCACCTGTATGAAGTTATTTTGAAGATCCCTTGAGACATGCATTAAAATGACTGGATATTTTAAAGTATTTTGGAAATCTGCCTTTTGAGGAAATAAAAAGAAGATTGCATTGTAATATTGCAAACAGTCGATCAAAACAATTCACAACTTTGAAAGCTCAAGATAAAAATCAGAATAGAAGTAGGATAAAATGCTCCAGTTGTGCAATATTTTGTTCATTGTTTTGCTAAATGGACCGAGGACTTTTTCCATCATTATTATTAGAATATGACAGAGAAGATGGTAAGTCAAATATAGGTGGTCATAACTTTCCCAACATCTCCAGCCAGGAACACTAATGTGTTTTAAGCAGTCAGCGGAGGGGGCAGCATGAGGCCTCCTGAGAACACATCAGGTCAGTTCTGTCCCATGGTCCAAGTAGCTGAAGGTTCAAGATTCTCTTCAGATGTCTGCACGCTGCTCCTGCCATCCCCACGGACTGAGGCATAAACATGCAAACTCTCCACGTTATGCTTCACTAAAGAAATAATTTTTAAACTGTCTTGGCTATTGGCTTACATTTGCCAGTGGGATCACTTTTTCCATCTCCTGCTGTGCTGATGGAGATCCACGTCAGAACAGCACTTTACCCCAGCCCAGACCTCGGGCGGCACTTTCCCTTGCCTTTGTTCAATCAGAAATATCACACTGTGAATCCATTTTAGCTAAAAGGGGCACGACAAGATGCAGTGTGAGGAGCGAGGAGGTAGAGCCGGGTCCATAGTTCCCCTCTTTTGGCAAACGTGTGGCTGGTTTAACCTCCCACAGAGATTTATCTGCCGTTCCAAATGAATTTTACCTTCTGCAGCAGAAATACTTGTATATTTGTGAGCACTAGGGAGGAAAAGTGAAATATCTCACATTTTACAAAAGTGAATGAGTTACAAACTTATGTTTCCACAGAACCTGCCAAACTCCACTGATTTTTCCCCAGAAAAAAAAAAAAAACAACAAAAAAACCAAACACAAACCACAACACAACAGAACCATGGAATAGTTTGGGTTGGAAGGCACCTTAAAGATCATGAGCTCCAAGCGTCCATGCCCAGGGCACAGACACCTCCCACCAGACTAGGTGGCTCCAAGCCCCATCCAGCCTGGCCTTGAACACCTCCAGAGATGGGGCATCCACAGCTTCTCTGGGCAACCTGTGCCAGTGCCTCACCACCCTCACAGGAAATAATTTCTTCCTGAGATCTCATCTAACTTTCCCCTCTTTCAGTTGAAAATCATTACCCCTTGTCCTATCACTCCACTCCCTGACAAAGACTCCCTCCCCAGCTTTCCTGCAGGCCCCCTTTAGGTATTGGGAAATCAGATCTCTAAGGCTTTTATTGGACACTTGCACGAGAATCACTTTTCATGGTTTCACTCCTTTACTGTGCCTGACCTCAACAAGGACAACAAAGATGTTGTTTGGTCCTTCTGCTTTTCTGCATTGGCCCAAACACAACCCTGGACACCATCTCCTCTCTCATTTCTACCAGTGACATTACTTAATGATACTGCAGAAAAGCTGCCAGGAGGAAAGAAGTCTCTCTGATTTGAAGAGGGACAAGGCCAACAGTACCATGTGATATTTGTTGATACGCAAATCTGAGATCAAATGATGTTGAAGATAAGACAGGCAAGAAAAAGAATAAAATAGATACAACTAAAAAAAATTATTAAAAATCATCAGGATCAAGGCAAAACAAAGAGCAGCCCAAGGAGTTACTAGTTTGTGTGAAACATCTTTTATACACTTAGGAACTGGATCTCTGCACATCCAAAATCCGCAGAGGAATCAGATGAGTCAGAAGGAACCTTTTCCAGTGCTACACTAAGTTTACATCAAGTAGCCAGAAAAATAACCTTTGAAACTGAAGTCCTATTCATCATTCAAAACCAAATGCAGTCTCGCTCCTGTTTAACTCAATGCTGCTTCTAATAAAGTGGTTTGGACTCGCTTTATTGGCTTACAAGTTCATTTTTATTCTGATCAGATTCGCTGATAGACACCGCTGCGCTTCCTCATCTTGTCGAAAGAACACAAGACCAAGACAATCTCAAGGCTGACATTTCAGTACATAATAGGACATTTATCATTCAAAAGCAAACATTTTATTTTACAAAAATATCCCAAGTAGCATCCTATGGCAGATAAAAGTCCTTCTAAGTTTTTCTAATCATGGTTTGGTCAAAAAACACCAACATAAGAGACCACTTCTTGAAAAATTCCTATTCTTCCCTCAACCCTGAAGGTAACTGCTTTAAGCACTGCATAAATTAGAATTCAGCAACACTGAACTTAATGTAGATAGGTACTATACATAACTTAGAAGTGATGAATAACAGAAATCTGCAGAACTACACAGATAAGAGGGAAGCCTTTTTATGACTGTTCCAAAAGTAACAACCTCTTTAAATAAAACAAAAGAAATTAAACTTGAGCTTAAGGGATACAAGTTAACATTTCCCACTTTCTGCATGTTATCTTCTTTTTCAAATAGCTCATGAGAAATTCTGTTATTCTTTTTCACAGATTTTGGTCAGGCTTTTCCTTCTCTAGGCACTCAGTTGCATCATTAACCCAAACAGACATGCCTTCCCTGAGTTTTCTGGTGTCTGTTCCACAGAAATATTTGTATACACACTTCTAATTCATGCACAACATGAAGTATAACTTCTCCTTGAGTATCAGTACACCCATATAAATAATTACGAATCCCAGCCTGCTGAAATTTCATCTGGGGAATAAAGATCACCAAAAGAAGAGAGATCAAGTGAAATTCATTTATTTAGCAGAACGAAACCAAAGCCTAATGGAATATCTTCACCATCTACGAAGATGTTAGAACTGACAGAGGAAAAAGGAATGTTTATGTAGGTGTCCTTTTGCATTAGTATCTAAACTGGCCATGATTTAATGTAAAGAAAGTTAGAAAAGCTGGATTTTGAGAGACTTTCCCTAAGGACCAATAAAGACATTAAATAAATAAATAAATAAAATTACAGTGGAGCTTAAAGAAAGTTACGAATGAGATATAAGGCTGTTTTATATAAAACATTCCCAACATTCTTGATCTGTAAAGCACAGATGGTATGGCCAAAACTTTCCATAGTCCGTATTAATGAGCATGTTTACACTTTAATGTGTTTACCCAGATCTATTATCAACAGCATTTTTTCACTGCATTACAAAGACCCAAACCTGGCATCAACATACTTGTATTTAAAAACAGCAGCCAGAAGGAAAGCATAATGTTACCATGCTGTACCCCTTTAAAAGTCTCTGTCCTCCACTTAATTGCAATGACCCTAAAGTAATAAGCATTTCCTGGTACATACAAAGTATTCTTTCTTGACGAGGACAGAATATATTTGTTTCCCAAATTAGGTGGAACCCTACAGATGTTGGCATTAAGTGTACTGATGGGAATCATGATCATCTGTCAGAAAAATGTATAAATCCTTTGGGCTCTCTCTAAGTTGACGGCGTTCCTCTGAAATATTAACTAGGCACAATGCAGACATTGACATTTAACTCTCTATTTCCACCGGATTTTTTTTTTTTTCCCCGACTCATCATTGCTCTCTCCAGTTTTCTCAGGCTCCTTATTTTGTAGAAACGGCCATATGTTTAGATTTGTATTTGATGACATAATTGCAAGACTGCAGCGAGCGAGCAGCTAGAGCCCTGTGTGTTCACTGTGTTGTGGCCACCGAGCTGAAGAAACTTTCTGCAATGCAGCGAAAGCCACATCAACAGCTTCCAAACCTTAGCAAGGGAACGGGTATTTATACTGTCAGCTGGAGTAGAAGCACAAAAACCAGGCAGCCCTTTATCTAAACCAGGTCCCTCGGTTACTTTTACAAAAGTAATAGAGGAAACAGTAAATTTGAATCTGTCCAAGCTGCTGGTTTCTGTGGAGAAGAGGAGTTGGCCTTTCTGCAGATCTATCATCGCTTGTACTACAGCAGAATGGTAAGACAGATACTTCATGAATGTTTTATGAAGTTGTAGGTGGTAGAAAACTGCTTCTTGCTCAAAAGAGCCCTGTGTGTTCACTGTGTTGTGGCCACCAAGCTGAAGAAACTCTGCAGTGCAGCGAAATCAACACTAACAGCTTCCAAACCTTAGCAAGGGAACGGGTATTTATACTGTCAGCTGGAGTAGAAGCACAAAAACCAGGCAGCCCTTTATCTAAACCAGGTCCCTCGGTTACTTTTACAAAAGTAATAGAGGAAACAGTAAATTTGAATCTGTCCAAGCTGCTGGTTTCTGTGGAGAAGAGGAGTTGGCCTTTCTGCAGATCTATCATCGCTTGTACTACAGCAGAATGGTAAGACAGATACTTCATGAATGTTTTATGAAGTTGTAGGTGGTAGAAAACTGCTTCTTGCTCAAAAGAGCAAAATTTGAGTTAGAATCTTTTTCCCGTGAAGAATTCCTTCTTCATTAAAAGTTTCCCTACAAGTGGTGTGTTTTCCATGTCCATGCAAGATGTTTCACTTTTTGACAAACAGCCTTTTTCTTCTGATTAAGTGCACCTAATTGAAAAATTTCCAACCAGCAACTTCTGAAACACTCAAACGTGTTCAAGGTACAGCAGCATGAAATGGGCACGGGGCGGGGGGGAATTAACAATAACCGCAAGTATCCGTCCTGCTGCCTCACGCGCAACTCATCAGATCATCCCTCCCCAAGAGCTCCAGAAGGTTTCACTTTTTGACAAACAGCCTTTTTCTTCTGATTAAGTGCACCTAATTGAAAAATTTCCAACCAGCAACTTCTGAAACACTCAAACGTGTTCAAGGTACAGCAGCATGAAATGGGCACGGGGCGGGGGGGAATTAACAATAACCGCAAGTATCCATCCTACTGCCTCACACGCAACTCATCAGATCATCCCTCCCTAAGAGCTCCAGAAGATAACAAGTCATCAAACACGGGACAATATTTCACTCTTGAATCACAATACAACTTTCTAACGCTTTCAGCTCTTGACAATCTTAGCTAAGGATGTAATTTTCAAGGCACTGAAGAAGACCTGAGCACTTTTGTCCTCTTCAAGTTGATCTCCAAACTATAAAAGCAGATGAAAATATCCCTCCCTAAGAGCTCCAGAAGATAACAAGTCATCAAACACGGGACAATATTTCACTCTTGAATCACAATACAACTTTCTAACGCTTTCAGCTCTTGACAATCTTAGCTAAGGATGTAATTTTCAAGGCACTGATGAAGACCTGAGCACTTTTGTCCTCTTCAAGTTGATCTCCAAACTATAAAAGCAGAAGAAAATAACTGAAATTGAGACATTAACTGAAACCCTTGACTGCAGCTGCCTGTTGCTTCCTACAGGCTTCCAGACTTCACCCACTGCCCTGTACAGCACCATGGTTCAGCTCTGCCCTGGGCTGCACCACTGAAATCCTGGTCTGAAAGAAGACACTCACGGTCCACGATTCCACACAAAAATTAAATGAAGTGCCTGCATAAATTTATAGTATTCACTTGGACACAACTTCCATCTGGGGAACTCTCTTGTCAGTGAGGGATCCACAGCACCACCTCGGTACCAAAACTTTTTTGTAAAGACCAGTCACAGAATCACAGAATGATATGGGTTTGGAAGGGACCTCTGGAGATCATCTACTCCAACCCTCTGCCAGAGCAGGTCCAACTAAAGCAGGTTGCACAGGAATATGTCCAGGTGGGTTTTGAATGTCTCAGGAGACAGAGACTCCATCACCTCCCTGGGCAGCCTGTTCCAGGGCTCTGCCACCCTCAAAGGGAATAAGTTCCTCCTCATGTTTAGATAGAGCTTCCTATGCTCAAGTTTGGGCCCATTACCTCTTGTCCTGAAATACGCTTAGAAGCCACACAAGGAGTAAATATCATACAGACAGTAAACAACTAAAGCAGAGGTGACCAGAGGAGCAAATGGAAACTATTCCCCCCACTACACAGTGCTGTGGCCAGGGAAAATCTCTCCAAAGCCAGGATAATGGCATGAGGCGGGGTCTGTGGGCACAGCACACCATCCTCCCAGCCCTTGGGATCTGGAGACCCTCAGGCACTTCAAAACTGTGCTGGAAATACAGGTTTCCACATGAGGGTCCTCCAGACAGGAGACCCCTCCATGTGCTAGCTGGAGCACCTTCAAACTTTTTCTTGAGTTCCTTCTCTTTTTCTATGTTTTCAATTTCTATAACTGTTAACAGCCTTTAAGTTTACAACTGAAACCGAAGAAAGCATTTCACTTTACCAGTGTTTTTTTTAAATTCCTTTATACACTACACAAGAAAATGCCTGATTTTCTTAAAAATTCTTCAGAAAGCCAAACTTCAAAAATCTTTCATGGAACAAAACTTCTGTCCTCTGCATTCTTCTAATCGGAATATTAAAGTAATTAAAACTCATCCAGTGGAGCTAATTTTCATTTCAACAGAAGCACAGCCAAGATTCAAGGGAAGCGCTATTAAAAAAAAAAAATCCAAACATACAATCAACAAAAACTTGTACTCTCTAGAAAAACATAATTGGCCTAACTTGATATAGATGTACATTAGTTCTTGGATGCAAAAGGCAAAGCTTGATTACAGCAGTAGGGAAAGCTACCATGATTATCCTAATTAAAAATTTGCCAAGTTATTTATAGTATAATACAAGAAAATGACATTCATTATCCTATAAACTGTTCAACAAACCATTAAGCACTGTAATAAAATCAATTGGCAAAAAGAGGTGCAATTATATTTATACTCGTGTAAACTCCTCAGTGAACTAAAACCAAAGCACCGCTCAGTCTCAGTGTTCTTTACACAAGCATCTCAAAGGTGTTTGAGAGATTCAGAAATATAGAAGTATCTCTCAATTAGCACGTTAACAGTTGTTTAATCAGTTAACATCCAATTCGATAGCCAATTGGCAATTGCACATCGGGTTTGCAGAGCACTGAGTTCAGAAGAAAAAGAAGTTTAAAAAAGAGCAGTTACCACTCAACAAAACATAAATACAAGTCTAAAACTATTTTACCACCTTTTAAAATGTGTTGATTTATTCTTAATTAACTGATGAAGCAGCATTCTTTAGTCTTTCTATCACTACACACACAATTAACTCATAAGCAATCAAGGAAATTAGAGGAAAATTAGAAACAGGATTGTCATAAAGCGTTGATCATCTACACCTGCGATACACATCTGCTGGAATTTAACTTGCATTACCAAACAACCGGACCAGCTTACCTTTTTTTTTTTTCTTTTATTTTTTAATATTTTAAGCACAACACTGTCCACAATCAGAACTGTTTAAGTTAAAGAAAATAACTGCCCTATAGGTCAACCTTTCTGATTCACGGTAACATTCAAAACCAATTTAGATGGACTGGAATCCATCTCACACAAGTGGAAGTGAATATGCTGTGATTTGCCAACACCTTCTCAGTGCCAATCCTATTTAAGGCCATTTAGAAAGGCATTACACTACTTTCCTAGCGGTTCTACTGCCCTATCAATTTCTCAGGTTAGAAAATAAGAGTTCATCACCTTGATCTCCATCAGCATCTCCTACATCAGGTCCCACACCCAGCTCAGGACTGACCTTTGGCTACGTTCCCCGAGAGCTCCTGCCTGCCAGGGTCTGCTTCACGTCAGCTAAGCTGGAGAGTAATCTCTCATCGCCTCATTTGGCATAAAGTGCAATAAAATAAATAATATTTTTTTTCCCCCCTAAGCTCAAAGGTTGGTTAAGCACCTGCAAAAACAAAATGAAGTTCTGTGGGTTTGCCAACACACATATTTCGGAGAAGCAATTAATGTCTCTGAGGTAGTGTGTTAGTGCAAGGGGAACCCTGTGCTTTGATCTCATTAGTGAGAATGAATCACGACTGGAATTCACCAGGGTAAATAAAACCAGGAGCCTAAGCTCACATCCATCTCTCCTAGCGCAGAAAAACAGGAGACTATAATCAGGACTTCTTCACAATAATGTGCATTATTCCACAGATTCATCCCTTCATCTCCTAAAACGACAAATAAACTAGAAACATAGCTATATTTTTACTATTTCCAAACAGCTTATCTTTTCCTCCTTTTTCCAAGAGATCTTTGACAACTTCCATTTCCAAGAGCAACGATGGGAAATGTTTGTACTATATCTTACGCCTGTTTAGTCCCCTGAATAAGAGATGCAAATTAGTTGCACATACAAAAAAAACCCAACCTTCTTACACATACTAGAGATTTTTAGATGAGCATCACCTCAAGTGTAAATTCCCTGTCCTCCTGCCCATACCCTGCACAGCATGAGCCACCGGCCCTCGCTGGCAGCAGGGCTTCGAGGCAGGACGGCTAGAAATATGTAGCCAAAGCTCACAGAAACAGCTGTTTTCTCTCTGGTAATGTAGAAACTAAGTTTCACGTCACTTTCTCTCTCCCGAGAAATATGAGCAACGAAAAAATCCAGCCTGTCCCTCTGCATTCTGTCTCCAGTTGAGAAAAGGGACATCTGTTTGGGCTGAACACCCCCCGCCAGCTGAGAGCCTTAAACACACTCACAGGAGCAAACACCAAATAGCAAATTGTGATATTTTTTTTTTTTTTTCCCCTTACAATAAGGTTGGGGTTTTTTTCTTGGTGTTTTGTATTTTTTTTTAATTTTATTTTTTTTTTTATCCCCAGTGTATGCTGAAGAGTCAACATGAAGGATTTCAAGGCCAAGCTGGATGGGGCTTTGAGCAACCTGGTCTGGTGGGAGGTGTCCCTGCCCAGGGCAGGGGGGTTGAACCTAGATGATCTTTAAGGTCCCTTCCAAATCTAACCATTCTATGATTCTATGTACCCATGTTACACAGGAAAAACACAAACAAATCTAAGAGCAATGCATCTTCCCACTTAGTTGTGATGTCCTCAAGGTTTACAATGCAAGCAATGACGCAAATAGATGCTAGCAGAACAGTAATTAGAAGGGGAAACCATTCAGTGTAAGAAATCGAGGTACCAGATTTAGAAGTATGGTCACAAGTGAAACCAGCAGCTCTCTTCAAACCTGCCTGACCCCCCCTCAGTAAAGCAGAAGGTACCCTCTACTCAGCTCCAGCAGCTGTTCCCGCTTCCCTCCGTGCCCAGGCAGATGACTCAGGCACAGGGACCCAGTTATAAATCTGTTTTCCTTCCACAGAAGTTATGGATTCTCCACTGGGAATTACAGAGCAAGTTCTTATATTTATGTATTATTACATACATCGATATTACAGCCGAGGGTAGGAGACAGAATAAAATAGTTCAGTTGGAAGGGACCTACAAGGATCACCTCGTCCAACTGCACTACAATGTAACCGTGACCAGGTGGCCTTAGATCTCCACGACACACAGAGATGGACCCAAAGGAGCAGGATTTGGCCCTTCGGAGCAAACCAGTGAGGCTTTGTATTTCTCACCATGCGTTTTCCTGCATGGTTTTTCAGCTTCGTGTCATCTCAAGCGTTGACAGCGCTATTAATCTCAGCTGGAGAAATACAAGGCAATTAAAATATTAACTTCTTCCTTAAGCCTTCTGGAAATTTTGAGCGGTGCCATTTCAGAGAAGAGAGAAGTTCAACCTCACTCTTTCTTTCTCCCACCAGCTTCAAACTTTTATTCACTGTGGCTGTTAAACCTGTAAGTGAATTTAATGGCTTTATTGGACTGCATTTTACAGGGCAGATACTATGCAAAGCAATGTGGGAAAATAGAAAAGGCACAAACGAAGCTCAAATGAACAGGAAGAGAATTAAATCTGTTTATCAGCCTACTTTTCCGACAGCCTGGGAGGTGCAGAACCATTTGACCTTGGCTGGTGGGGCAGCAGCTCCAAGCAGTGCTGGATGCCATTGCAGAGAGATAGGGGCTGCTGAGCCAAGAGGGTGAATTTGGGGAATAGAGCTACAGAAAGCTAGACTGCCCATTTAAAAGGTCTACTTAAGTACTTTTTAATAGGTTTTTGATAGTACAGGAAGACACAAGGAGCCACAAGCAAAGAAACAAGTCCTCCATGTCAGGTAACTAAACTATATTTGTTGTTTAAGTAAAGTGGTAGAGCAGTAGCAAACATTTTCAGTTCTAAGAAACATTGATGGCGTTTTGTTTGGTATCGAGAGAAACGATGAAGGGGGGGATGAAGAGGAGGAATGTGGTATGTGATAAATTCAGTGCGAGAACACATTCAGAGTGAAAAACCTCACTTTCCTCCGAATTCAACTCTCACAATCCGGCAGACACTCACTGTTTTTGCCCCACGCAAACTTCATGTCTTGTTTTTAAACAACTGATGGACCGTTTGCGATTGTAGCTGTTTGTCAGGAGCCACCAGAGGGACCGTGTAATGTTTTCTCAAACTAGACTCAGGAAGGAACTTTTATGGACTCTGAAAATAGGATTAAGCCCCCCCAGGCGCTGCCAGCACACGTTACTCCCGTTCTCCAGACCCGAGCCTGCCGCCCCTTTTTAATTACTCGAGCGCACAAGGACAAAGACAGGCAAAACCATGTTTTCCTCTCTCTTTCATAATCCTACCGGAGGGGCTACTTCCCTTATCATATATATTCCACGTTTGCTGAATATTATTCCCTTTTTTGCTTTTTCTCTTTTTAGGTTATTTCAATTTTTATTTAAATAGAAGCTAAGGATGAACAGCTTTTTTTTTTTCCTCCCCCCAAAAGAAGGCAGCTCTTGTTAGACATCCTCATGAAGTGACCACATTTTTCTGAAGGCTTGGTTTAGTAATGGGAACAGCTAGGGGCTGAAGTTCTTCAAAAATGTAGACCCCAAATTGCCTGCTGCTGTCTCTAAGCCTTCTAAAGAGATAAAGAAAATGAAGACAGGGAAAACATTTGATCTTTCATGCTATCTCCTGGTAGAAATTCCTTCCTATCTTTTAAACACATTTAAGGCAAGTTCTGGAAGTAAAAAGCATATGTGCAGGTGAAAGTAATTGTATGATACTAGAGAAGATCTGGCTTTGAAGAAAATTGGAATTCTTCAACGTATAAATAGTACATGTGCTGCATTTTGCCTGGTTTTAATGTTCTGCAAAACTTGTGCGTGCGGTGGGGTTTAGTCGAAGTCACGGAAAAAAAAGGTTATTTACTTGTACGGTCTTGTTGATACATGGCAGATTTAAAGGCTGAACGAGTCAATGGCATTTTGCCACCAACTTCAAAAGGGTTGGGATGTTCCCCTCGGCAAAATTACATACAAAGGAACCACAGAGTTGTTACTTTTATAAAACTTTCATAACATTAGCATAAATTAAGCAAAGAGCTTTGCTCAAGATGACATTAACACGTGCCTTCAGAGCAAGATGAGCAGTGCCCTGTTTCCAGTGGGTTTATTTGTAAAGGGGCAGTAGAATGTGCCCGAGAAAGCCACAGTGACCAGAGCAAATGGATCCATGTACACTTAACGAGCTCCCCACATCACCACTGTCTTCATTAACAGAAGGGCACTTAATCGTTAGAGCTAGGTAAGAAAGTCATTTGCTTTTTCATTTTGTTTTAGCAGGTTTACAGAAAAAAAAGACTTTAAGAAAAGGGAGATGAAGAGTAGATGCCCTATGCTTTCCAAACTAAGTTACAGGACTAATAGTGTTTGAATGTTAGAGAAATCAGTCACCAAAAGATGCGAGGGGAACAAAAAAAATAAAACAGAGATCTCTCCACTCAGACTATTTGTTATAAGCTTTGTAAAACCAAGGATGTGACCAGGGCACAAGCACACATATTCAGTTGAGTGTACGAGTTTCTGGTTCATGCTGCCAGCAGTGATCACACTCTTGTAGAGAAATACAAACATGCTGAACTGGTAACAACACCGTGCCCAGAGCCAGAAGATGCTGGTTTATGCAGTCTCACCTAGTGATACCAAGGATGCCACAAAAAAGGTCCAGAGCAGTGGAGACAGAACCACCCCAGGTAAGGGAAGAGGGCTCTGTTCAGGGACACCAGAACAGCCCCAGCACTGGTGCTCCAAAGGATGCACACTGTAGAAAGACTGGCCTGGGATTAAAGTTGATGAAAAATGCTACCCGTGTGGGCTTGAAGTCTTGCTCCTTCTGGAGCAGCTATTTCTGATTTAGTATCAAATCAGAAGTAGGTGCTCCATCCACATTAGAGTTGCGGACTGGAATGTTCTCCTCAAGGCTGGTATCAATGTCCATTAGATAAATAACAAAAATTGTCTTAGTGTTTTCTACTCAAACCATGCTGGAGGGCCATCTCCATAGCAGCCAAATGATCAGAGCGTCTATGTCAAGCAGTTGACATGCATCTCGAAGTCCTCAACTAATGAGCAGAGTTCACCCCAAATTTCCATCTCCCAGGGGAGCAACCAAACTTGGGCTTTTGGTGTGGGACTCCACAGTCTTCCTCCAAAACTATGTCAGCCCACAGCTGGCAACACAAGCTTCCCCAGATCAGAGAGGGCATTTAACACCAAGGAGCCCATCACACCATCTGTCAAGACCAATCTCCAGTCTCCACTTCTATGCGAACTCAGACAATTTTGCATTGAACAATTACTGAAAAGCAAGAAAAAAAACAACCCAGCAATTACCTTGGAAAGTCTAACTTGTTTTCCTCATTACACCTCTATCATCTTTCCAGGAGGATGCTCAAACCTCCCTGAGAAAAGTTAATGGAAAAGTTTAATAAACCTGTGAAATCTATCTTGAGAAATCAACAAGAACTAACTGCCAAAGAAAATCATCTTCTGTTAAAGACAGAAGGTGACAAACCACTTGGGCAATAGCATTTATGGACTTTTTGCAAAAAGAGATACTTGATTAGTCCTTTCAGACATTGAAATGAGTAAAACACTAGCAACAGCTAATGGTAATGAAATAAAACTCAACAAATACAGAATAAATATGGTGGTTTGTTATTAGGGTTTGTTGGTTTCTTTAATCTTCCACTCATGGAAGTTCTTATAAAGAAAACTTAAATTGAAAATGGCAATAGATTACCTAGGCTTAAAAATAGCTGGTGGGAAGTCACAACCAAGTCCATGAGTTTCCAAAGTTATTCTGCTCCTCATTAAAAGTCACTTTCCTTTACAATTAAGCTCTCAGGAAACAAACTCTGTAAGCAAATGATCTCTCACGCATTGCAGGAGCATGATGCTGACCTGGCTCCTCCAGTTTATGATCACTGAGAACCTCATGCAACACGTAACACTTCAGAACAACATCCAGATCATGTAGTAACATGGGGACCGCTGTCACCAGCGACCAGAAACACTGTCCCTCAAGCTACATTATATTCCCCAGGGACAAGACGATGAAAGCTGCTGGCAGCTGCTGAAAGGAGAAAAGCTCAATGAGTTTTACAAGCTGCATTACAGCAGTGTCCACATTAGCTCCCCAACTGAGGGGCAAAGGTTTTGAGGGGGGAAACAGCATTTTAAAAAGCGGCGTTATCATAAAGGCCATATATATATATCCCCCATATATATATGGGGGATCCAGACTATTCCCCATTGCCAGCCTCTTGTGAAATTCACTCTGCAGCTGAAGCCTCAGTATTCACCACCCAAAACCTTGATGTTTCTCACTTGCTAATAGGCTCTTACCAGGCTCAAACACAAGCGATGTGCAAGGAAGAAACAACTCAAAGAGAGGCAAAAGAAAAACTATATACAGTGGTACAACCATCTTGGGACCATTTCATCCATTCCGTTTGTTTTTTTTTTAAAACATATTTCACCTGGCCTTTTCGTAACTGTCTTTCAGGAAATAAATTCTAAAAATTGTTTTAGCAGTTTAGGTACGTGCTAATGGGTGGCAGGAAATTTAGTTAGCGTTTTCTAACCTAACAGAATTACAGATGCATCATGTTATCATCCTGTTTGTAAATGCCAATGGATACAGGCCAGATAATCAGGATTTTAATTAAGAGCTAATTAGAGACATGGGCCTTCTCTTGGAGAGTCCCAATAATCTCCAGATATCTCTAAGGTGGTTATCACATCCTTTACAACAACTGTTTTGTACAAATTGGAGTGATTCTTCCTCACTTTTAATGCTCTACCTTGGCTTTTCTTGCATAAATGGCAACAGATAAGTAAGGTCAGAAGTGGCCTAAAAATCAAGTTACTTCAAATGAAAGTATATGGGAAAGGTTGGGGATTTTTTTCCCCATAAATTTTAAATAACATTTATGCTCCATTTACTGAAAACTAGGTTTTCCAAGTCTGATAAACTTCCATTTTTCAAATAACTAAAGATCGGACTACATTTGAAGGATGTTTATTTGTCAACAATGCACAAAATTGAAACACCTTAGAAGTTCTCAGCTATTTTAGTGAAGGAATTCCTCATTACTTCATTTAAATTGAGATATATATATATATATAAAAATCAGTGGAACTTCTATAAAAAGAAGGAAGGGCTTGATACAAAACTCCCCTTCTCCCTTGGGCAAACATAGTTTCGATTAGCCCCAGCCTACAAAGCTGAGTGCTGAACAGCACAGGTAGAAAAAGAAAAGAGCAATTTAGATGGTTCTGGGACCCCAGGGAATGCTACAACATCCCGAGATGGAACCCTGGGATTTTAAATTGCCCAGTAGCATTGGGGCTGCCAGTCAGCCTCAAACACCAGACAGTGCTTCTCCGGTCACATTAAGAAGGGATCCACTGTATGATGCTGATTAGACTGATACATTTTGCTGACATTGCCAGAAACATTTATTTTTATGTAATGGATTAAGTAGCTGAGGAAAATTTAAGTTTGACCTTGAAGAAAAAAAAAAGTATTACACAACAGACTGGGTATGCAGGGATATATACAGAAGTACAGGGAAATCAGAGCTGCTCACCTCTCAACCAAAATATTCAGCCACAGGAGTCAATGTGATTTACCCCTACTTAACAAAATTCAGGATTGGGCCCCATGTACGTTCCAGATTGACTAAATAATGTTATTTCAGCATCCTCTTCGACTTCCCCCCTTTCCTTCCACTCCATAATAAAAGGAAATAAGAGTAAGACCTGTGCTGGAAATTTGTATAGTTATTATCTAGGTGCATGGATAGAGCGTACCGTGCCTGAAGCTAAGAAATATGCTATCTTTGCTTTTCAAAGTGGCTACATCAAGCCCCAGGAAACAGCGAATTGATACAACCCAGACACACAAATCATTTTCAAGTAGACAGTCAATCCCATTTCTCTATCCATTTATATCCAAGAACCTAAATGATTCTCCTCTGCTTTCACCAAGGATACAGCCTGGCTTGGCAAAAGTGCTCCAATGCAGCAGAACGATGTATATGGGTATTTTTCAATCCAAGTAACTCTAAAAATTATGTATGTTTTACACTGTTTGTTCCAAATGACAGAAAGTATTTTTTTTCCCCCCCATAAGGAGCTTTATCAATGCACAAGTAAACTTCAGAGCGGGTTCCACGTCACACAAAATCCACTGTGCTTTAGCAGCCGACTTCAGACAAACCATTGAGAAGTATTTCTGCAAACCTCAGCAGCTCTGCAAGGCTCCATAAGCCACCCACAGGAACCAGGGCCAATACCAGCTCTACTCCAAGTATCCCCAGAAAAAAACTGCCCAGGTGTCACTTTCTCATACTTAAGTGTCTCCAGGTACAGTGCTACGGTGCCACTGCTCCTGTACAGGACTTATAAATCCCAGTTTGACTACAAGCATTAGTAGACAATTTAACTGTTTCTGGTTTTTGCATTTAAACTTACTTTCACAAAAATAAACCTGAACAACAAGTTACTTTTCCTGAACACTGAAAATAAGCTTCACTCTTCCCCCAAATTCAGCCTAAGACTAATTTTCAAGAATAATTTATAGCATGGGCGGCATCAGGACATGAAATTCTCAGCAGAACAGTTGTCACACCCCACATCACTGGAACCCCCTTGGTTTTGGTCCTAGGGCACGAATCCTGGAGACCTACCCTAGAGACAACAGCCCCTGCTTTACCTTTCTTCATAAAATTTGCCATTCATTCAGTGCCTCAAGGCTTCTCTCAAGAAGTGTCCTGTTCCATGTCACCTCCCAGACACTTACTAGCTTTGCCCTCAATGAGAATAAAAAACAGTATTCTTTTTCTGAACCCTAAGCCACCCTTAGCTAAGATGTCTCTCTCCTTTCACCCCCAAAACTCTATCACTTTTAGAAATATCATTAAGCTTCTATCACTCACCCTGTTCATTCTGTAGAGTCTCTCTATTTCTGATTATTCATTCTTCTCACATTAAATTCCAGAAGCTGCTTTCTCTCACAGCACCATAAAATCTGCTGTTTCTCTCTTTCCATCCTTCCCTTCTGAGTCTTTATAGGGTCCAGGTGTTTTCCATCAAGTCCCATGAGGAGACAACTGATTAATCACACCTGACCTGAACTCTCCTTTAATCACACCTGAACCAAACTTTCACCATCTTAAAAAAATGTGAAATCCTGCAGGATGCCATGTAGGGCTTCCTGGAATGAGAAAGGGCACATAAACAAGTTGCCAGCATGATCCCAGTACCTGCATGTTTTATAAATGCGGAGCCAGGTACCTCCTTCTAGAAGAACAAGAAGCTTCTGCAGATCCTCAGATGTCTGGGTAACCTCTAGCCAAAAAACCAGCAGATGAAGGGTGGTTTGTTGGGCATTAGTTCTAGAGTGAGTACTTTAATACTTCATAAATCTCACGTTAGTGCCTAGGTCTTGCAGGGAGGATCCAGTGATGGAGTTTATAATCACTGTCATCAGCTGAAGCTTAGAAGAAAATGATGGATATGTTCAGGCTCACCTGCCAGTGGGGCTATTAAAGAACAAAACAAACAGAACTGGAAATTATATATGGTTTTCAAATAAAAATGATTAAAAGTTCACACCACTTTCCTGTAGTATTACCCAACGCGCTGCCTTTCTTGCATCATTTTTCTTAACCCAAGAAAACCATTTTTAAGTAACATGTCAAAGTTACCCATCAGCAGGATGGGATGTTGTGGTTCTGAGAATTTAAAAAGCAGCAGGTTGCTCGAACCCGGGGTTAATGATTGGTTTTCCAGTAGTGTTTTTTACATCACTTTGATATTTCCAACAAGTTATTTTTACCCCACAGTCTGTGGATTCATAGAGACCAGGGATGGACATCTCCAATTAACAGTTGGAAACGCTGTTTTCTTCTTTTTGTGTTTTTCTGGGTTTTCACACACGCTAATTCTGTGCTTATCTTGTACAGTTTTCTTGACATTTCTTTTAACTGATTAAAGACGGATACTAAATTAGCATTTATCTAAACACTTTAAAAGTTTCATGCTTCCTGAGAAGTTAAAGTTTACAGATAAGTACAAATACCGTAACAGCCTATTTCTGTATTGCTGCTGCAGCCAAACAGGAATGCTATTTTCTAAAATAGCATTGATGTAAATGTATTGCAAAATAGTACAAGAGAGCAAATGAGACAAAATCACAGATCTTGACTGTCAATATGATCTTCTGCCTCATGTAACAGAAAACCACTGTATAATAAATTAATGCTTTCCAAGGACATTATTGACACATTTCAGTCGTCTAAAAAGGACACATTCCAGTGGCTGACCCAGAGGTCTAATTCTTTTTTCCAATATTCATTTTTCCTTTTCTACCTTTCTTTTGTCATGGTTATGCTGAACAATGATTAGAGGCATTGCTATTTTTTTCCATAGACTTTGTATTAGCAAATATCAAATACAAAGTAGAATATAGTGGATAGGTCTGTAATGTGACATCATAATTTTGTATCGTATTTGCATATTAATGGTGCTGATGAGAAGAACAAATTGAAAGCAGTTATTAGAACATGTAAGCTGAATTTTCTTGCATAAGCCATTTTCATATCATGTCACCATAAAAAAAATTGTGATGAATGTTCCCTCTGAAGCTGACAAGTTACAAGGGCTTGTACTAAGGGAATAATAACTCCAAGATTCATAAAAACGGTAATTACTTTATCAACCTTCTAGTCACATTGCAGACACATATACTGAATCACTCCAAAATAACACTGACATAAAAATTAGACTTTATGTTGATATTACACTTCTTACCTGAGGTTTCCTTTAAAAAAAAAAAAAAAAAAAGGTCCAATATATTACAAATTACCCTGAAACCAAAAAATCAGGTTTATGTCATATATCTTTAAACACCAAGGCAAGGCTGGATGGGATGGGGAGAAAAAGGAGTAGCCATCAGGAGGAAAGAAATATTAAAGTTTAAGGATGACATTGGCAGGGAGTAAGTTACTATATATTTTCTCTAGGAATAGCAAAGGTCAAGAAGTTGACACCTCTTTATAAGACACCATCTTCTTGGACAGCCTCCCAGGAAGGACAGAAGAGACAAAAGTACACCATAAACCCAATCATCTTAAAATAGAGTTTAATTAATTAATGAAAGAGATTATGAGGTCATGCCATGATCCAGGAAGATCTCCCCTTTCCCACATCCCCCTCGGCTTCATCCCTCACCACATCAGTAGTGAACGAGATCCACAAACGGATCCAAACGAGTCCTAAACCCATGTTTTATTTCTCATATGAAACTGCCAGATATATCTACAACTGTGCAGGTACAGCAAGGATTAGAGACAGCTACACGCGTTAATAAAACAGATATTCTTGTCTCCAGAGGTAGACCTGGCACGCCTTTTCAGAGCACATCTGGACCCTACAGAGAAGACAGCTGAGAAAAGTAATGCTATCGGCAATAAAGAAGACAAAACGCTAATTGTCATCACTGAGTTTATTACTGAGCAAGGTGGGGATCCCTCTGCTCAGTCCCCGAGCCCTGTTTAGCCGTAGAACATCTGCAAAGTGGCAGGGTCCTGCTGACACCTTTTGTCCTTCCCAAAGACCTAATAGTTCCTGTGTGATGTCCTCATCATCATCCCTGGGAGATAAATAATATCACCATCGAGGAGGGGTGGTTAGAAGCATTTAATTTGCTTGCTCGGAGCCAAGTGGATAAGCAGCATTTGCTCTGTGTCTCAGGAACAGGGTGCAACTGGGGGGCAGAATGGAGATGCTCGTTACTTCTTACTCATTGCTTTTACTGTGGGCTGTTGGAGCAACCCGGAGGGCTGCTAATTTCACTGGGCTGGGAATAAATGGGATGGTGTTCCCTCCAATTTTTTTTTTTCTTTTTATATTTTAACATGCAATTTGCACCATCCAGAAAACCAGAATTTACTTTTTTTTCTAGATTATTAGGCCTGTTTTCTAATAAAACACAGCTTTAGAGACTGGAAGATTCATGGTGGTTTTTTGATGTTCTCACTTAAAACAGTGTTGGTCATTTCTCCATCAGGGAAACATTGGGCCCTGAAGCAGAGATTCTGTTTGGGGAGAAGAGAATGGGATTAAACATATTTCAGTGCATAATGTCCATTGAAATGCATGGGATTAGAAATGTATACAATTAGAAGGAGAAATTTCTACAAAAGAGAAGAGAAGTCTCTGGGGAGACCTTACAGAAGCCTTCCAGTATCAGACATGAGCCTACAGGAGAGCTGGAGAGGGACCCTTTGTCAGGGAGTGGAGCGATAGGATGAGGGGTAATGGTTTTAAAGAGGGGAGATTTAGATTAGATACCAGAACGAAATTCTTTCCTGTGAGGGTGGTGAGACACTGGAACAGGTTGCCCAGAGAAGCTGTGGCTGCCCCATCCCTGGAGGGGTTCAAGGCCAGGCTGGATGGGGCTTTGAGCAACCTGGTCTGGGGGGAGGTGTCCCTGCCCAGGGCAGGGGGGTTGGGACTGGATGATTTTTATGGTCCCCTCCAACTCTAACCATTCTATGATTCTATGAATTAGAAATATATCAAATTAGGAATGTAAATACGGTTACAATTTTTAAAGGTTACTCACCAGGGTGAGGCAGAAAACCACCCTCAAAATAATGCTACATTTCTTCCGTCTTAGGTCTTTGTTCTCTCTGTGTGAGCTTGAACTACTCTTCTTTAAACTATTCATCAGATTATGTTAGTTGCTAATCAGTCCTTGTGTCAGGGTGAAAATACAGCTGGACCTTTTAGCGCTTTAAGAAGAGTCTCTTGCAGATGGAAATCTCACTACAGAGTGTCTGTCTCTTCCCTGTGAGCTTCCAGGCTCAATCCAGCCTGAAAAGAGGCAATAGCCCGGCCTTTGTTCCCTTTGGGTCCTTGACCTCCCTGTTTACAGCGCTAATGGGGATGGCAGTTACTCAGAGTCGAGATGGCATTTTTGAGATGTGAATAATCACCCAAGAAAACAGGCAGAAACAGTCAGTACATTCACATCGCCTGCTATTAGTTACTTGTGATGTTCAGCCACTGCTACTGATCTGTGTAGGAAAACAGACAGTGACCTATAGGGAATATAATCCCTATCCCATTACCAACTCCCTGAGACATTTTTTCCATCTTCAAGCCCAAGCTTTTCAATGGCACCCTTCTAAAAAAGACCCTCTTTCATGTCCCTTTTATCATTCTGACCTTGTCCTAGTGGGAATTTCAATTCTGTCCTTTGAGGCATGCAAAACGATGCAGAACTTCGCTCTTCTCTTGCTGCACAAAGATCCAAAGAGTAAAACTCCAGCTCGTGATGTGGACTGTCCCCTCCCCAACTTGTGTGACCGGTGCCCAGTGTGTGCTCCTGCCCGTGGTGCACGAGCTGCCCGTTCATGTGGCAGTCACCCCTGGCCTGGCCCTCCAGCACCTGCTAAACTGCCCAGAAAAGGCAGTAGAGGAAGATTTGATATAATAAATAGATAGCCAATACAAACTATCTTCACAGAACTTGTTCATAGAGGTGTAAATGACCCTGTTTGACACGACAGTCTTTCCAGGTGGAAAGCCAATACAAACTATCTTCACAGAACTTGTTTTCACAGAGGTGTAAATGACCCTGTTTGACAGCACAGTCTTTCCAGGTGGAAGAACGCAACGTTCAAGACATCAAGTAACCATCTCAGTGCTTTGCTTGGCAATCCAAGCCACAGATCACAAACCTGGAGGTTTTAATACACCTCTTCAACAGGCCCCTCTAATACCACTTGAACGAGCACAAAGCACTCCACGTTGAACCACTGTGCCCTGGATTTCCTTAATTATATTGAAATAAGATGAAGATTTCCCCCAAGCCCGGCTGTGACTCAAAGGCACTCGGGTTTGCCCAGCTAATGGGGTCAAAACCTCTGCAAACATCAGGTTCACAGGTAGCACGGCTCGAGGGCTGTGCCCTCAAGCACAATGCACTCAGCAGAGTTGTAATTATAACACTTAAAACGATTCAGAACACCGAACCCATGCATTAAGTAAAAATGGCGAGTATAAAATACTGTATGGAGAGTAGGTTGTTTGCCAGAGCTCATGGTTTTAAGCTTCCTAATTCATAATACTCAGCACTTATCACCCGAATTCGCGTCTGATTTATAAAAAAGCTGGTATTTTTTGTATCTTGGTGCCAGTAACACAGGAAAAGAGAGAAAAGTATCTGAGGAGATGATCAAGGTTGTTTTAATCCGAATTTCTGATGCCACATTCCTTACTATTCTTTATTATGGCTTTGAAAAGCAAGGCCTTTGATTAATGGGGGACTTTCACTACCAGCGTTGGGGTCCTACACAATGAACGGTGCATGAGAAGAATAATTTTAGGATAAGGAGACCTTGCAAAAAAAGGTCTAATATAGATTTTATCTATATTCGATTTTTAAAATTTTTTTTTAGATTTTAGATTTTTTTTTTCTACTTTGTTTTTGGAGCTTTGATCAATAAGTGGTACAACTTCCCAGAAACCTCAGAAACCACTCCTCTCTATGTTTGGGGAATCATGGCCCCTTCTAACTTGATTCACAGTCTTAATAAGTTCCGTCATCTGTTCTTCCCAGTCTCACTTGAATGTGGAGAAAAGCCTTATTTTGATTTATCAGTCGAGGAAATGCCGGAGCGGTAACATGTACAGCACATACAGTAATCGTTTCCTGACAACACCACTAAGGTAACACAAATAAGAATAATCATTTACAGCTTCCCAAATTTCACAGATGAGGAGAGGAAAGCCATTCTGCCTACTGCAGCTTAGAAGAGGCTTGTGAGATGTTTATAAAAAATCTTAAATCATTTCCTCAAGAAAAAGGAGCTTCTGCTTCACTCTCAATTTCCCTGTAATTTCAACGTATTTAATTTTCAGATTAAGTTGATATAAAAGAAAGTGACATCACTGAAATGCTATTAGCCGTCTGACTTTCTAAGCAGAGCTACAGCCATGAAAGATTACTGGAAATCATGTGGTTAAAGCACTGCAGTACATGTAGAAAATGTAGCAAGTAAGGTCAAACTTGCAAGCAAATTCATACGATAAGAAAGAATTGCTTTGATGATTTTTAAAACATCCTAGTCATACTATATTGGGTCATCCACACTAGCTTGAATCTTTTTTAAAGTTATAATAAATTGAAAAAATCCAATTTCTTGGATGAAATATTTTTATTTTTAAGTCAAATTCAAGCTTGATTGAAATGTACTGGCAGGATTTGCAAAGTAAGCCAAGTCTGTAAAGCAATCAAGAAATTTTGATGTAGGTAGCTGGAATAGTGTCATACGTGATCTCCAAGTTTCCAACACAAAGTTTCCCAGCGATGTACAGGGGAGGGGAGCTCAAGGGTTCAGCATATCTGGTAGATATATTCTGTCCTGCTGGAACTAGTGTATTTACTTGCTAAAACTAAATGGGAAAGATTTAAAGGGGTATTTGAAAATGCATTAAAATCCCCTAAAAGCAATGTTTCTGATTAGAGGTCGTTCAACTAAAATAACATTTCAAACTTTCAAGTAACTTTCAGCAATTCATCTATTTTTCCTATCAATCAATAATCCCTTAGCTGCCATGCAAACTCTAAATTTAGCAGATAATGGCGATTACACCAGTAATCTGGGCCTGAATAAAGAAAATCCTTGCATCTGTTTTGCTGAGCCAGATCCAGGAGTGACACACGGTTTGGACACCCCGTTCTGTTTCCAACGCAGGGATAATACACAGGAGTTACTTGTTGCAGAATAAGCTTTGGGCAGCCTCTCAGTACATGGCACCGTGCACACACCACCATGTAAAATGTCACTTAACTATTTGTTTTAAATCCAGCCACCTGCAAACGAAATGGGTGATCTAACATTTTGCCCTCTTAGTGTCCATGGGCTGCTCTTTGAGGATTTGGGGATGTCAATGCACAACCAGCATCATCAAGACTTTTTCCTGAGAAATGAAAGTATTTCTTCCTCTGTCTCCTCCTGGTTGGAATGTGATTATCAGGCCAGGGATTCAGCGTTATTTTATTGTCTGGCAGCTTTAAAATAGAATCGAGATATTACCTCTCCGTTTCCTTGATAGCCTTTGCAAGATTTTGTCTTTGAGTGTGTATGAAGCTGCGTTTCCCTTGGATCTCTTGCCATGAAGTGCCCTGACCCCTCTCTGCAGCAGCCTCTGTGCCCTGTGCCTTGAAAGGAGGCCGTGGCACAGCAGCCCCCAGCCCTGCCCGCAGGGTGCTCGAGGCCAAAACCTGCAGGAAAAAAACCCACAAAACCTTCCAGGTTTAGGACCCTCCCCGTAGAATTGGAGGAGGATGTTAAAATAGAGAGGGGAGAGCTGGGCTGGGAAGGAATTTCGACAGCAGGCTGTTTCTGGGTGAAGTGAACTGGAAAGAGCTTTTGTTTCTCTAACAGTTGGCAGAGTCGCAGCTGGCTGGCGGAGAAACCCCAGAGCAGGGGATGAGATTTTGGAGGGAGACAAAGCTCACACAGAACTCGTGTTTTTTCACAGTCTTCTCGGAGAGAGAGGGGCAAAGGGGATTGTCCTCCAAAGAGACCCCAGCATATTCGCTCTTGCAGGCACGCTATGGGCTGTCACTGAAATAGTATTGTCCCCTTTTCTGTATTATTTTAGGAAGGCGGAAAAAAATAGTTGAGAACTTGGAGTTCTTACTCCTAGACTACACCCTGGTTGCCACCATCTCCTCTGCTTCACATGCCGTTGAGGTCCAGAACCTACATCACGTTGCAGCTCTACAGCTTCATGCCCACAGTCTGCAATGGCACTTTATGATGCCAAAAAAATGCCTTCAAACACAGTATACCTCGACCAGTATTGTTTTCGTTAGATGGGCTACCGAAGGACACAGCAGTTTTAAATAAATCTTTCATGTTATCAGAGAAATCCTCGTCTCATTAGTCATTTGCTGGGACGAAAAATACCTACATATTGCTTGAGGGGAGCTCTTCTGCTCTTTTACTGTATCTGTAGTAACAACTACTTCCAAAAACTCAGAGAAATAAAAACTTAGCAGAGCTCCTGGCAGGTACGGCATACACGCCTTTTACAACAGCATCAACACAGGCTCTTCGCTGCTTTTTACCCTTAAAATTATTTTAAATTGGCTCATTGGGACCAAACAGATTTTCCCCAAACTGCGCCTCCAGTCCCGCTGTAGCTTTGGAGATGAGCTCACTGGCAAACAGGACAAACTACCTGCTGTGTCCACAGCCTTTCTGGAAGGCTTGAAGCCGGCTTCACTGTTAGAAACCCCACCTCTCAAAGGCTTCTTCAGGTACCATATTGTGATCTGTGCTCTGGTGAGACCTCACCTGGAGTATTGTGTGCAGGTCTGGAGCCCTCAATATAAGAAGGACATGGACCTGATGGAGAGGGTCCAGAGGAGGGCCACAAGGATGATCAGGGGGATGGAGCACCTCTGCTACGAGGACAGGCTGAGGGAGCTGGGGTTGTTCAGCCTGGAGAAGAGGAGGCTCCGGGGAGACCTAATAGCAGCCTTCCAGTACCTGAAGGGAGCCTACAGGAAGGCTGGGGAGAGCCTGTTTAGAAAGGCCTGCAGTGACAGGACGAGGGGCAATGGCTTCAAGCTGGAGGGGAACAGATTTAGACTGGAGATTAGGAGGGGGTTCTTTACTGTGAGGGTGGTGGAGCACTGGAACAGGTTGCCCAGGGAGGTGGTTGAGGCCCCATTCCTGGAGATATTCAAGGAGAGGCTCGATGAGGCCCTGGGCAACCTGGTCTAGTTGGGGGTGTCCCTGCTGACTGCGGGGAGGTCGGACTAGATGACCTTTGGAGGTCCCTTCCGGCCTGGGCAATTCTATGATTCTATGATTCTATGATCAGTGCAAAATCATCAGTGATTTTGGGAAATGACAAAATCAAATTTTCCGCATGGGAAACCGCTGGTGGAGCGGGTGCATCAGGATGGAGAGGGGGCAGGAAGGTGTGTGTGCCTCCCCAAGCCTCCCTCCGCTTAATCGCTCCCGAGAGGGAGAGTGTCTCAGGGAAGAGGGCAAGGTGTCTCTCACACCTTCACCATTCCCCAGGGAAAAGAAGGAAGGGAAGCTCACACCGTCAATAGGTGGGCTGAGCTTAAATTGCCTTTACAGAACACTTGGAAAATCAAAATTGAAATTACAGAAGACTTTCCCTTTAAACACCCTAATTCTAGATGCATCTGATGCAGGTATTATTTAATTCTTCTTTTAATCTGCAGTTTTTCTTTATACTATAGTTAAGCAACCACTCCCAAGCCCTATAATTTTTTGTACTCGGATACTCCCACCAGCAATGGGTGCAGGATGAACTCCGTACTGATAAGAATCTGCTACAAATCTGCAAAAGCAGATTTTCTTATTAAAGAGCAGCTTTATTTGATGACCTAGAGGCTACAGCAGCACGCAACTAATTTCCCTACCAACGACACCTTCTAACACACAGGAGAAAGGCAACATCTCTCCTCCCAGAAAGTTCACTAAAAGCCAGGAAAGTACAATAAGTCCAAGTAATTTTATCAGAAGGAAACCAAACTACTTCTAAGATGTCACCAACAACTTTAAATATGAGCAAACTTGAGTAAATAATAAACGAACACCAAAAGAAATAATGAGAATAATAATGACGCTGCACTTGAGTGAAGCTGGTTGTGAAGAGCATCCCAGAAATCTTAGTGGAAAACAGAGTCAAAAAGTATGAGACATCTTAGTGTGGAAAAAGTAGACAGCAGACAACTTTTTTTAGTCGCTGTAAGGCAAAAAAATAAAGTATTGAAAAGCCTACTGAATACACCAAAGTGCTGTACTAACTGTGAGATTCCAACTTATTCTACCCTTAAATATGGCACATAAAAAACAAAAGGTTACTGATTTGAAAGAGGTGAGTGATGCTTGTAACCCTGGAAATGCCAACTTATTAAAAAGTAGAAGCAATAAGCAATAGTTAAAAAAAAATCAAATCCTGAATCAATCTTCTAAGTTTTGACTTAAAGTGCAACAACTTAACTCTCCTATAAATAATTAAATAGAAAGTTGAAATTCTTTTTAAATACAAGCTTTTAAAGATGTGGCTTCAATAAATTTTTATTATTTATATTGTCAGTAACTAATTACAATGTACAAGTCTCTTTAAACATAATCCCCCCCATCACTAATACAGGGAATGCTTAAGGAGAATTTCTGATTTAGATGTTCTGTTTCTGTGTTTTTATTTCCAAGACCACAAAAACCCATTTGAAATGGACCCTTGTTGGAAGCACGGGGCACTTGAACAAACCCTCCCTATTTTGAGGTGGCTCCTGAAAAAAGTAACTTACTTTTTGTATGTTTTGGGTTATCATCTACTATGATCCCGTCTAGGATTAAGATATCTTGTAATGAGGGACAAGGAAACTTCTACACTAAACAAGAGGTAGCACATTTAGATAAACAGTCGATAAAGCCAAACTATGTTACTGTCTGTAGTGAAAAGCTCTATCCCGTGATGATATGATCTCTGTCTAGAGAGAGAAAAAGTGAGTTGGGATCCATCAGGGCAGTAAAAAGACACTTCACAGAATCACAGAATCACATGGGGTTGGAAGAGACGTCTGGAGATCATCTAGTCCAACCCTCCTGCTAAAGCTGGTCCACCCAAAGCAGGCTACACAGGAACATGTCCAGGCAGGTTTGGAATGTCTCCAGAGAAGGAGACTCTACCACCTCTCTGGGCAGCCTCTTCCAGGGCTCTGCCACCCTCATAGTAAAGAAGTTCCTCCTCATGTTTAGGTGGAACTTCTTATATTCAAGTTTATGCCCATTTCCTCTTGTCCTGTCCCTGGGCAACACTGAAAAAGGACCAGCCCCATCCTCTTGACACTCACTCTCTAAGAATCTACAAGCATTGATCAGATCCCCCACCTCAGCCTTCTCTTCTCCAGACTAAAAAGACCCAAGTCCCTCAGCCTCTCCTCGTAAGAGAGATGCTCCCGACCCCTGATTCCTCAAGCAAACTCTGTAAAAATAGTGGCAAGACATTTCAAGCAAAGGATCTTCATCTGAGAAATCTGCTCTTGTATTTTATTGGAACCAAACGTGTCTGACTTTTGGGGATGCAGGGCAGGTACGTTTGTTCTGGCAGCCTTTTAATCGAATCTCTTCTCTGGCAGAGAGGCAGTTCTTGTGTGTGACAGTAATGTAGATTTATGGAAAATAATAAGGTGATCAGCTGCCCCGCAGAGTTATTATTTGGTTTCATTCAAAAAAATAAGACGTTAAGACTGAACTGATGGGTTGATGTATGCAATGACACGCGGTGCCTGTTTCATAGTTCGATGATGTTAATGGAAAAACTCCCATTGCCTTCACTTACAAATCAACCAGCAAATTTAAAAACAAGGCAAAACAAAAACTTAAGAAAGAAAAAAACCCTAGTTCTGGGCAAATACCAGAACAGTACCTATTTTATAAATACCCAAATTGTTAAAAGAATTTCTTTTGACTCCATTCTTGTCCCTTTGTGCTCCCTGGGTTTCAATATTCTAACAAATTTGTTTAAGGTGAGATTAATCACTGAAGCAGTGAATTTAAAATTAATATCCCAGAATATGAATAGAGTATCATTAGGACATGAATTTTAAAATTATAATCATGTTTATGCAAAAATAATTATTAATTTCTTCACTTATCTACCTCCTGATAATAATCTCATTCTAATAATGAACTCTGTCAGATCAATAAGAGTTCTTTCTTTGACTTCACCTAACCAGAGAACAAAACAAACTACATGATCCAGTGCATCTAAGCACAGCTGCTCGAGTTTCAAATATCAGTCTACAAAAACACTCGACATTTCTATTTTGTCCTTCACAAAAAATCCCTAGGAAAGGACTGCAGAGCAATGAATACTAATGAGAAGACACATAAGGCAGAAATTAAAGATGATGCAGTTAGAAAAACATATTCTCATCTTTTCTGGTAGTGCACAAGGAAATATCCAAGTCAGTACCAAACGCTGTAAGAGCTTTGAGACAAAGCCCTATGTCAAAATCCCAACTAGGCACAACACTTTGTATCCTGCATCTTTTTTGGTTATAAGGCCAGAGGCAATTTCAGGCAACCTGACAATCACAATTTTTTAATTAATATTTCCAAAACTTCCTTTCATGCACACAAAACGGTTTATGCTGAAATAGCTGGAAGTATGAGAAGAATCCAGCTGGCTTCACAAATACTTTTAGAAAGGTAAAACCTGTGGTTTTCACCAAATAGATTATCAGCTAAAACCAAATCATTCCATTAACAACAAGCAAAATATCACAGTTGCAGGCAGGTCAAGTTGAAAGAATAGACTTTTCTACCAGGATACAGACTACAGACTAGCTGGAAAACATGATGCATCACGTTGGGTAACTATTAGCCCAAAGTTACCCCTCCGAGCTGAGCGCTTCTCCACTCCCACCTCTCTTTTCAATGGGAGTCCCTCAGAGGAAGCATTTCCATCGCTCCTTTTTAAACACAGTAGCTCAATCCTCAGCCTTTGCAACTCTGCACGAGCTAATAACAGGATGCTATTAAAGAAAATATGGTGAAATTCCTGATTTACCTCTAACGGGGCTTGTGTGCATCCTTGAGAAACCCTGCCTCACCATCAAAGCTCCAACGCAGATCCACTGCCCAGGCTGCACCCGCCAGAACCAGTGTGAAAAATGTCCAAAGTCCTCTCTGGTGAAGTAGATGCTTTTTCTACTGACCCATTTCTTCTGTACAGAATGGCAAAGTCAACTCCTTTTAAGCTACCAAGCCCAAATTGTGGACCAGCCACTTCATCTTTTTGTAGATACGAAAGTTTCTAACTCAAGATGGAGCAATCTTATTGGTTCATCATCCGATACTTCAGCTTGCTTGCAAAGGCTTTTCTTTTTAATTTCCTTTAGAAAACATATACAGTATCCTTACCCTGAGTCCCAACAGTGTTTTTTTAACAAGAGATTGGTTAATTTTTGTAGATTTAATTGGGTAGATCCATCAGAGTAAAGAGAGCATAGTAAATGAAATAGAAGGGTACTGGGATGGCTAATGGTGCTCATAATCCCACTGTTAAGAGATGTACCAATTTATTTCTTGACTGTTTGTCCCAGGTCTTTCCCGACAGCCCTGTTCAATGAGCAGGGAGAGGAAAACCAACAAAGGCACAACTGCAGCTCTTCAGGACCTCGTGGGTGCTTGCTAAAGTACGATTGAAGAGCTATCCCTCAACTTCTTCCAAGGGAAAAAGTCCCCATGAAAGCATTCTTATAATTCAGAGTATCTTTGGCTGACAAAGGGCAGTAACCTGGTGGGGGTGAGCAGTTCCTCTGATCCACCGTCATGTGAAATGTTTTGCTTCTCCCTTTGCAAATGTAAGTGGCAGCAAACATTTGGGACTGATGTATATCACCTTAACTCATTCTCTGTAATTTTCCTACAGTCTTCTGCATCAGCAAAACTCCGCTGTTGATATTGAAATAATTTACTTTGTGCAGCAAGACATGCAACACAAATATAAAGTTTCTTATATCCCTTGTGGCAATGATACTTGGAGCGGCGGAATATTTTTTCTCCCTCTTCATTAGGCTTCAGAGTCCAGTCCTGCCATTGATCAGCTCACCAAACTCCGAGTGACTTCAACACAAGTTCATATATAGCTCACCGGAAAAGTGGGATTTATTAACACACCGCCGGAGCTCGCAGACTGCTGCTGCTCCCTTATTGATCAGATCCTGGGAAATGGCATGTCTACCCAGGGAGATTATGGATATAATCAAGTACGGGGCAACAGGCTGACTGATATTTTTACACATTTCATATTGCTGGTTATTTTCCTGGTGCTGTGTGTGAGGAAACAGAGGTATTAACAATGCAGGAGGGAAATAATCTCTAAAAAGTGAATCTAAAATGAACTTAGAAAAACTAAGTGGCATTTACCCTAGGCAAGAAAAGATTTTATCTGGGTCTTATCAACTGGCTTTTCAAGATATGAAGTCCTCATAATAGATCTTCTTGAGTTTGAAGGGGTTTTTTCTCACTTAGCTTTAACCTTTCCAGCCAATCTATCCCTACAATATTTTTTCCCTGATAAAAAAATCCCAACTGACACACGCCCGGGGTCTACCCAACCGCTCTAGGACTGAGAAACCGCCTTTGCCTCCCCCTTCGATACGCCCGGGCTGATGGCTTCAGGTGGACTTTAATCAAATCCACATTGCCCTTTGCTTGATCCGAACAATCAGCTCAGAAAATTTCTCATTATGGCTTTTGTAAGAAGAAATAATAGCCTGTCTTCTTGCGAGCAAACACAATTTGAATGAACAAAATTAATGGCTGCTTCTCTTAATTTTTTCCTCCTACTGATGTGATAGGTTATATACGAGGTGTAATTACAATAATGTCAAGGTCGCTATTGAAAGAGTTAATCCACGAGGAAAAATTCCCACCAGTAAAAAAAAAAATAAAAATAATAATCTATGGGATGCAGATGAACTGTTTACTAGGTAGCTCTTCTGTGATCAAAATGAAACTAAGCTGAACTGCTGAAACAATAAAAGTAATTTGTTACTTGGGGTTTGCAAACCTCAATTAAATATTATGCAGTAAACAACATTCTGCATTTTAATTAGGATAAAACAACTGAAAAAGGAGTTACCAAGCATTTGTGTTTATCTCATAGTAACCTTCAAATACTTCTTATAGGTGCGTATATAACAAAGAGGTTTAGATTAAATAACACACGCAAAAGAAAACTCCAGTTTTACTTTCATCAGCATCAAAAAGTCATCTTAATATACATTTCCCCTCCTGAAAAGTTTCTATAAAACTTTAAATTAGATAAATATGGGTATTGATGGTGGTTTTCTGGTCCCAGCTTTTCAATTACTTTGAAGAAAACAGAGCATTTTGAAAATAATGTGATCAATTTGTTGCACTTGCTCTAACAAGACCAAATAGCCATCTAATTATCCAGCCAAACAAAAATGAATGCCAACTGGGGGGTAACTCATTTCAAATGGCAGGTACCAGGATGGAAAATCATGCCTCGTTTTGCATTTTTTTTTGAGTAAGTATAATGCAAGGCAATACCCTATTTTCACTCTCCGTAAGCTGTTTTGTAACGCTGCCCGCTTTGTAACGGAGTTGAATTGCTTGCCGAGTTACCACATTTCAGATTTCCTCTTGCAAAGGAGTTAAAGCAGATTTCGACAGAAACTGAAGGCACGATCCACACTCTCATCCCTCCCCAGTTTGTCCCAGCTCTGCAACTGGGTTCCCCACAGCAAGCCACAGCTGGATTTTTCATCCCAGAGCGCAGTGCGTGATCACAGAATCACAGAATCTTCTAGGTTGGAAGGGACCTTAAAGATCATCTTGTCCAACCATCAACCTAACTGACAAAAATAGACACCCACACAACAAACAAGGAGCATCATCACTAAACCATACCTCCCAGCACTACATCAACCCGTCTTTTGAACACCTCCAGGGATGGTGCCTCAACCACCTCCCTGGGCAGCCCATTCCAATGGCTGATAACCCTTTCAGTGAAAAAATTTTTCCTAATATCCAGCCTGAACCTCCCCTGGCGTAACTTGAGGCCATTTCCTCTCGTCCTGTCGCCTGTGACTTGAGAAAAGAGACCGACCCCCATCTCTCTACACCCTCCTTTCAGGTAGTTGTAGAGAGCAATAAGGTCTCCCCTCAGCCTCCTCTTCTCCAGGCTGAATAACCCCAGTTCCCTCAGCCTCTCCTCATAAGACTTGTGCTCCAGACCCCTCACCATCTTTGTCGCCCTTCTCTGGACCCGCTCCAGCACCTCAATGTCTTTTTTATGGTAGGGGGCCCAAAACTGGACACAGTACTCAAGGTGAGGCCCGAGTCCCGAGTACAGGGGGAAGCGCAAACTGTAACACGCATTACTATGGTTTAAAGGAGAATAAGACATCTGGTTACTTCTTCAAGTGGCGGAGTCAACACATCCCGTGAGGTGCCCTTGGGGTGATCTAATTCCTTCCACGGGAGCAGCAGGAACGGTGGCACATCCATCAGCCACGCGTCCACGGGGCCGGGACAGCCAAGCGCCACTTGACTGACTGAAGGCACTAAGTGCTGCATTACTCACGGATGCCACCACATCTGGGCTCCCCTGTCCCCGTGGATATTTTTTAAGAGGCTGTCTGGGAATGGCTGAAGGAAAAAAAATACCAGCGGTGTGTGTTAAACAGGTGGACCCTTGTCACCTTGGGGAACGTGTCATGTGGGAGCTCTCTGAATAAAGGCCATGGCTTACTCCAGCAAGCTGCCCACTCTTGATGCTGCCCCAGATGTGGCTCCACAAGGTGGAAACCAACACGTCTTTGGGTGCTTCAGATCCTGAGGATGGCTGAAGCATCAAAGGGAAGGGAGGTGATTCTCCTCCTCTACTCTGCTCTGGTGAGACCCCTGGTATACTGCATCCAGCTCTGGAGGCCCCAACATAAGGACATGGACCTGTTGGAGTGAGTCCAGACGAGGGCCACAAAGATGATCAGAGGGCTGGAGCACCTCTCCTATGAGAAAAGGCTGAGAGAGTGGGGGTTGTTCAGCCTGGAGAAAAGAAGGCTCTGGGGAGACCTTAGAGCCCCTTCCTTTACTTAAAGGGGGCTACAGGAGAGATGGGGAGGGACTCTATCAGGGAGTGGAGCGATAGGATGAGAAGAAACCATTTTAAACTGAAAGAGAGGAGTTTTGGATTAGATATTAGGAAGAAATTCTTCACTATGAGGGTGGTGAGACACTAGAACACGTTGCCCAGAGAAGCTGCGGATGCCCCAGGCCTGGAGGGGTTCAAGACCAGGCTGGAAGGGGCTTTGAGCAACCTGGTCTGGTGGGAAGTGTCCCTGCCCACGGCAGAGGGGTTGGAACTCAATGATCTTTAAGTTCCCTTCCAACCCAAACCATTCTATGATTCTATGAAAAGCTCCAGGATCTTCTGTTTCATCTGGGAGCTGTGGCAGTAGAAGATGGGATACAAACCTCTCCCCTGCCTCCAGCAGCCTGAAGAACATCACCTTGGCAAAATAATGTATTTATGTACATTAAGTGTCAATTAACATCAATTAAGCTGTCTTAAACATGCTGAAATTCTAGTCTTCTTATAAATATTGTTCCGTTATTGAGCAACAAGACAGCACATTTTCAGTGGAGACGTAATTATTTGCCTAAAAAATGAATAGTTAAGCTAGCAAAGAAATAGCAATGACATTTCTAGGGGCTGACATTTCTGTACAACATAGTGAGCTATTAATTTACTAATTACTCATGTAACACTATTTCAGTGCATAGTTGAAGCAACAATTTAAATTTAACCTGAAGATTAAAAAATTGGCCTGAAGGCTTGGATTTCTCCCTTCATTTTACACTACAATCTCTGAAATAAATTTAAAGGCTTCATTTTTGTGCGGCTGACTCAGGAGGAGAGGTGAGAACCTTGATGGTCAGACCCCACACTGCCTTGGAGCAATAGTCACAAATACCGTTAGTCCCCTGTTCACCCCAAAAATTGGTATATTTTGACTAATTTCTGTATTCCCAAGAATACCATCTGTGTCCAGAAATTGGGGCTTTTTGACATTTTTCTCCCTCTGCTTTTTAGGATGCTGTTAAACACCTGCATTCACATCTGGAGTAAGGTAATTGCCAGGGCACTCGCAAACCTCCTCCATATGACGTGCTTGGGAAGGAATCACTTTATATCACATGTGTAGGGGTCAATACCTTCTGCTGCTGTTTCTTTAGGTGACAATTCCCTAAATTAGCTTTTAATTTTACTTTATTAAAGAGTCATTGCCTTATGACACGTCATTACACCAGACCAGGTAATTTTTACCAACGTGGCATCCTGACAGGGAGGCTTGGGTAGGAAAAAAAAATATTGATTTATTTATTTCACTAGTCATCTGCAAGTGAGGGATTTTTTTTCCCAAGAAAATGACAGAATGGTCTGTAAAAAGCAGGCCAAAAGATAGAGTTAGATTTACAGCATGATCCCCAGCCCTTCCTCAGCCAGGGCTGACATTCTGTCTCTGATGAGCCAAGTCCACCCTACATCCAAGCCTCAGCTGACAGCAGTCCTCTTGGCTCTCCTTTCATTCCTTACCTCCTGCCTGCTCCCCTTAACCTCCCAGGCTCCTTGCAAGCATTTTTCCCCTGCTTAGAGCAATAAGGCCCCTAAAATAGGGTTCTTGTCCTATTTTCAAGATCCCAGCAGAGTCAAAGACCTTGGCCACCCCCAAGACCTCAGCAGTTTTGTTCTGTGTTATGCAGAGGACAACAGCTGAAGGTCAAAAGGAGATATTTCCACCACCCTTACATACGTATGACCTTCACTTCCATATGACCAACAGCTTCCAAGTTCACAGAAGAAAGACTGGCAGTTCTGTGATGTGGAACATCAAGCTAAATCCAACCTAATTCATTTAAAAGAAAATCCATCTTTTAATGCTTCAGTTGGTTGATTTTTTTATCAGCGTAATACAAAGCCCATAGCGTTGCCAAGTTCAGAAGTGACATTGGGGCTACTTCTTTCTCTCCTTGTTCCCAGTTTCTCAATATTCGTTTGGATAATGTGTGTGGAAAAAGAAATGAAGAAAACAGCAAGGGGAAATTAGGCAGCTCCAAGTCACCTGGCAGCACACGGCGTTGCACACTCTCTGGAAATCAGCTCTTCTTTAAGTTCTCCAATCGCACTGAGCGTTAGAAGAAGAAAATCCATGTTTGGATGATTTAGAGCTCTCCAATTATTATTTTGTCATTTCTAGGTGTCTCTTGAGGAATGCTGTTTCCTGTGTAAATTATTTGTTTCCACCAGCAATCATCTCCTGTGCCTCGGGGAGCCCCAGGCCGGCGTTCAGCCAGCCCCAGGCACCTCGGAGCGCAGGTATCGCTGCGCTGACACGCAGGCACAGGGCAATCACTCCTCTCCGATTGCTTTAAGGGCCTCCTTAGCTATATTCCTTAGTGCAAAGCTTATCTAACTGTATACAGACATCTATACGTGCTTGTATACACCACTTCCATACTGCCCACACATCATGAAAGCTTAACAAGTCTCCTTGTGCTCATCCCCAGCCTTTCACCCACGTTTTCTTTCTGTAGATCCACGTTTGGGGTACAATAGACAATGGGATGTATATGACTAAAACCTCCTCTGTTCAAGCAATATTCAGCTGGTCTAGGATGCCTTCACTGCTGCAAATCATAATCTAAACAGGATTCTTCCCTAAGGTACCAGAAAGCTCAGATAGAGCAAGCTGCTTTTAGCTGCCTAATGTCTTTCCACAGATATCTTTTTTGCAGCCAAGCAGAAGCTCCCAAAAAGACGTGTCAGCCAAAAAATCCCCATTCAGAGGCCTGGAAGGCTGAAAGTAACAGCCTCTGCAGAGCAGGGTGCACAATCCTTGTTTGTGGAGATGGAAAGGAAAGTAGGTGACTTTCACACCAACTGCATATAAACAGACTGGGAGATAACGCAACACATTTACAAAATCTAACCTTTGAAAAATTAATGTTTAAGACAAACCCCATGACCTCATATGTGAAACGGGAAGGTTGGGTGCCTATGGGTATGGAGAACCAGGAAAAGATGAGAGTGTGAATTTGGGAGAGCGCCAGTACAAATTTACAGGAAATCACTGAAAGCTCACAGGGCTGCACTTAAAAATTGACTTTCCCCTTCAGTCTCTCACTAGATCTTGCAGTGACATCTTACTGCTGCTAAGTGAACAAAGAAGCCCTGAATATATGGTTAAATCGCACACAATAGCAAACATTAATTAATTGATATTTGAATAGCGTACTGAGAGTGTAACAGTTGTACAAGTGGGATTTGGGGAGCATTCACTCAAATTTGACATCTCTGGTATTCTCAGTTCTCTTTCAGCTCCCTGGCGCGGTGAGAGCTGTGATTTTAGCAATACACAATGCCTGACGGACTGGCTCTTGTGGCTGACGGGTTAAGGTGGGGACCACGGTGGCTTTGTTTTCCTTGTCACTGCTAGAAGTACTCATGCTCTCTCTGCACAATGAGAGGATGCAGGTGAGCTTTTCCTTTTGAAAGTCTGAAGGCATGTATATTTTTACTCATTTTTTTCTGAAAGGTCAGTACCATTCAGATCACTTATCAATGATACTTCCTTCTCTATGTATCATTTTTATACCCTGGCATCGGTTTTCCTGGTTCAACAGTCAGCTCCTAATAAAAGCGGATGACATGTATTAGAAGTAAAGAAAAATAGCTGTAATAATAGCACTCCAGTCCTACTTACTTGTCTCTTAACCTCCTTCTTTCAAAGGCTCCCATGCTGCAGTGCTCAGAAGAAAGTTACCATTGAATTACCTGCTGGAAATCTATTGGCATCTATTGCTGCTTTGGCGCAGCAGCGTATGGGGCAACAACAACAGGTAACTCTTCTCAGATCCCTGCCCCTCTTCCATCTCAAAGTATGGGTCTAGAAATCAAACCTGTTGCAGACACAGAGCCTTTTTTAAATTAAGCTCACAGACAGGTATCAGCTCTAACTGACAGCTCAAACCCCCCGTCCCCAGGACCACGGCGCTCGCCCGCTGCCCCCCTGCTCCTGGCAGGCGTTGTTCGGGGGAAGCAGCTCTACAAAATTCTCACTGATCATGAAAGGCAAATAAACGAAATCCCAGAAGCAAAGGCAAAAGCATCAATACAGTTTTCTCTAGCAGCCCGCTGCTATTTACACAGGTGACTGTGAACGTTCACACATCAAAAAAGTGGTATTTTGGCATATCTTCCAGGAGCAATTGTCTCCCTCATGGATAGCACGGTAAATATAATGTCCCCGATGAGGAAAAGATGCTTGAATCATTACAGCAATAGTCTGTAATGAAAAGGATGCAGATTCAGTTCCCTGTCAGATTTCCCAACACGAGATTTTTTAGAAATCTCACAGGTGCCTTTGGGTTTCAGCTCAAGGATCTAGGTGGCTTTTAATGCCACAATTAAAATTGCTGTGCTTTTCTTAACTTCACAGAGGAATTATCAAGATTGATACATTAAAGAACGAGGGATTCATTAGGGAGCTGGCAGCACACAGCTTTGGTATCTGAAGTGGATGAAAATTGGGACTGGGTGAAAAAAGCCCACAACCTCCTAAAACTGAACTATTTTCCACAAATGATGGATTCAAGGGGGCAGAGGAATGGCTGCGGTCTGCTCCCTTCCTAAGGCACAGTAGCTATATAATTGCTGAGTTATACCTCTGTCCCCCAAATCCCTTCTGCGAGGGGCCCAGAAGCTTCCCAGGGGAGGATGGTTGCATGGCACGATGGCGGAGCTTCCCTCATTCTTGCTGTCTTCACCGCAGAGGTGGGATGAATACATTCCCCCAACGTTTTTCATGGACAGGCAAGACAATTTCACATACATATTTTTCCAAAAGCACATCGTGTGCTGATCTTGCAGCCCAGGCATTTGCACCGCAATCTGTGCTATCTCATTTCTAAGATTAAGCAGTTAAATAGTCTTGGCCTGGATCTTCTTAATCACGCTAACACCACTTTTACAATGATCTGGGCTGAAAGGTTTAGTATTAAGGACAATCCCCCTCTTCCTTTATTACCAGCCAATGCTGAGCCAGTGCACTTAAAAGGAAAATCATCGTGGGCTTCAGAAAGAATAAGGTCAAGGTTAGACTGCTGTTGACATGGAAATGCTCAGCAATGTCTACTAAGAAAGCGTCCCAAGCGCTGAAGTTCTCTGGACTCTCCTCATACATGTCTTAACGAAGACGCTGCCACAGGTCAAAATTTGGAGCTTGTCTTCCTGTGGAATGTTAGTGCAAAGAATAAATAAGAATTAAGATCGATTAAGAGGCATTTTGGCACTAAAAAAAGCCAGTGTACTACATGTCCTTGCCAGTGCTCCCCCGTGTATCTGATAGGAATAGCTGCAAGGACTGGAGAAGCAGTAACTTTTGGAAAGTACTCTAACTGCTGCAGAAGCATCACATTAAGTAGACCATTTCCAATGAATCCCAAATGCTCAAGTTCATTAGCTTTTTGTGAAAGCAGAATACCATGTAAAATGTACATTGCACAGCATGACTTGCACTAGTGCCCTAAACGGTGAAAGAAGTCAAATCACATCCCCAAATTAAACACTCGCAGGGAAAAAAATTATCTGAGCAAAAGAAACATTGTTCTGTAGAATTGGAATTGAACAGAACTGGGAAGCCTGTGATTTCTTTACACAAGAGCATGAAGTACATGTATTTTAAAATCAGCCAATATCTGCTTTATAGACCTTTAAAGCAGAAAATAATGTATTTTGCTATTACTTTAGATAAACAGCACATGATGAGTCTGGGGACTTTGTGCAGCATGGAATAGGATATTAAACAGCAAACGTGTCAGTTATGTTATTAAATCAAAACCCCAATATTAATATATTAGTTGGTGGTTGTTTTTTTTTTTTAACATGAGAGACCGTGCCTTACATAAACAATGGGTTCTCGGTAAGTAAGAGACTACAGGAGCTGATGCTGAAAGAAGCAAAAATAATCTCTAAGGCTTTGCTTTGACGCAGGAACCTGGGAGCAGTTCCCTGTTCCTGGGATGGATGAGGCCAAAACGCAGCCTCCCTTCTCCCCCTCTATGTGTCCTCTGGGCTGCAGCTAAAGAAGCTCTCACCATGTGGCCCAGAAAGACCTCCTGCTTGGATGCCTGCTGGGAAACTTTGTTCTTTGGAAAATGTTAGGTATCTCTGCTTTTTACACGGACAAATCAATGTGTCAGACATCAAGGGCTTCACAAATAACACTTTGAACCGGTAAAGAGATTGAGTTCACTAAACGGGATATGACAAATGTCATCGTTGACTGGAAAAATTACTGGTTTTCCTCCTATCTTTATAAAAAATGCCATCTATGTCATAGCTAGAAGAAGTCGTTTTCGCCATGTAGGGGAGCCGAACTGAAGTAAAGAGTGAATTTAACCCGGAATATTCACTTGTTTTTACTACTTCTACTACTGTGACGACTGTATAAATTTTGCACGTGATGAGCATCAGGATGCTCTTGTGCTTATTGCTAGTTCTTTTTGTTCATTTATATAAAAGTAAAAAAAAAAAGAGCACAAAAATATTATCTAACTCACCAGGGAGTTATGAACTGTCACGGTTATTGATAACAACAGGAAATGAGATCTGCGCCCGTTTCCCCTTGCTCAGCACCGAGGTGGTGAAATCATAAAGCAACTGGGAAACGCAGAGCCTGTGTTTCTCCCTGCAAGGCAAGGGACCAGTTTGAGTGCTGTGCCACCCCAGTCTGACACCTCTGCGACCCCAGGGATTTCACCCAGGCACAGCGGGGCGATGAACCAGCCCCCTGAGGCGGCTCCTTCTTCTTCATTTTCCACTTCACCAAAGAGCTTTGTCTAGGGCAGCTCAGCAATACATTTTTACATGTCTCCGACTTTAATAAAACGCTTCAGCGTCTGCTGAGCTGGGGTCCTCCAGATGTAAAGTAAAGAAGAAGTAAGTGATCCACTTAATCAAATCTGAGGCCACAGCCAGGACGCTACATCAGATGGACCGTGGCCAAGGACAAGTGCTACATAAAAAGGTAGGCTTTGCAAAAGCACATTTAAAGTTGATTTTAGATTAGAAGTCATGCTTTTATTGTGGAAATTTGTGGCAAACTTAGCTACAATGATATTTTGTATTAGTATTTTTGAAGGAATTATGAATCTTTTCTAGCAGAAGTCCAGCAGTGGAATTCTTTGCGGAGAGGAGATCATAGATTCATAGAATGGTTTGGGTTGGGAGGGACCTTAAAGATCACAGAGTTCCAACCCCGCTGTCCTGGGCAGGGACACCTCCCACCAGACCAGGTTGTTCAAAGCCCCATCCAGCCTGATCTTGCACACTTCCAAGGATGGGGAATCTACAATTTCTCTGGGCAACCTGTGCCTGTGTCTCACCACCCTCACAGTAAAGAATTTCTTCCTGAGATCTAATCTAAATCTTCCCTCTTTCAGTTTTAAACCGTTACCGCTTGTCCTGTCACTCCACTGCCTCATAAAAAGTCCCTCCCAATCTCTCCTGTAGGTGAGGGACACATCTCTTCTGGTCACTTCAAGGCTGGTTTCTCACACCCTGTCCTCCCAATAGCCACCAGCATGACAGACCTGAAGCACATCCTGCACATTCCTGCTATGATCCTCCAGGCAACATCTCCTTGGCCTCTGGAGAGCACTGCAGACCTGTCTGGAACTCCAGAAGGTACAGAGCAAGAAGAACAACACAGGGAAGACAGGTATGATGTGGGGGAGAAGAGGAAGCCAGCATAATTTTTGGCAACCCAGGGCAGAAGTCTAAAGACAAAGCAATGTCCAAACCCTTCCCAAACTCGCCAAGCCTTTCCCTCATTATTTCCTTGACCCATTTGCCTCGTGACCCTCCATCAAGATGCAAACCAACCACGGGAAGAGAAGGCTTTGCTTCCTGGCAGAGCTACAATTGTTCCTACCAAGTATGTCTTGACCATGAAAAATCCTGTTTACCCCAAATCCTGCCAGATGACTCCACCCTTCAACTTCCGTTCAAGGAGGTTCCTGTGACCCTCCATCAAGATGCAAACCAACCATAGGAAGAGGAGGCTTTGCTTCCTGGCAGAGCTGTAATTGTTCCTATCAAGCATGTGTCTTCATCATGAAAAATCCTGTTTACCCAAAATCCCACCAGATGACTCCAGCCTTCAACTTCCATTCAAGGAAGTTCTTCATGGACCTCTCAAACTGATCTCAATCCCACCGCCTGGATACCTGTATATGGATGATACAGTGTCAGGCGTGTGCAGGTGCTACCATCCTGCTCCAGAGCCATCAATTCTGCATGGCAGAAAAGCAAGCACTTTGCTTCAAGTAGCATTTAAAAAAACCCAAACAAGCTTGGAAAGCTGTGCTGCCAGACAGCTCTACAAATACAGCTTTTACCCTCCGTGTACCTACAGCAACTTCTGCAGCTGAAGAAATAAATCAAGAAATATGGATGAAATGGAACAAGCACTAGAGCTTGAAGATGTTCTCGAGTGCCATCTGGTTCTCAGGCGCAGCCACTCTGGCGGGCACACAGGCACTGCATTGGGCTGTTTTCAATTAGCAGGGCCCTCACAGCAGCATCGTCAACTAATTGCTGAAAATGCTATAATGTGGACTAAGTGCAAGCAATCTCACCCTCTTGTGAACCATTTGGCGCCCACCGATGACGGTGGATTCACAGGAGGGAAGGGGAAAGCTGTGGGTGCTGGCTCTGCACGTCCTCCTGCAGCATCCCCGACAGCCTCTGCCTCACACCAGCGGGTCACACAATCACAGAATCACATGGGGTTGGAAAGGACCTCTGGAGATCATCTAGTCCAACCGCCCAAGCTGCCATGCCCTCTGACAACTTCAGCAGCACCAGGCGCTCGGAGGACGACGTGCTGCAATTTAATAGCCTGTTGTTCTACAAACTGTTTGGCCACGTGGTCAACATGAAAGAAAAGCAGTGGTGTTGCTTCTATCTCTACTTCAGCCTTTTCAAACAAAATATTTCCTTTTTTTTTTTGGCTTTCAAATCCAAGTCCCCTCGAAGAGCCCTCAGTTTTTCATTTCCCATCAAAACCAGAATGAGCAGAGTGACTCATGCATAAAAGATTGGTAGCAAACTCCAGCAAGGCTCGTGTAGGTATGCTTGATGAATGAGGCTAGAGATTTCCAATTTGTAAAGTTATTATTCCATAAGCACAGTTTGCCATGTAGCAACTGTAAAATTCAGAAATATTTATTCAGATAAGATCTGATACTGATCTTCATCACATTTCCATTTCGGCGGGGATTTTTAAGGGCCTTACCAGTTATCTTCTCCCAATTACAGTACCAGAGCTCCACCTATAATGAAGCAAATCCCTCCTATCTTCACAAAAGCACAACATGGGAATCTGACTTCCACATTAATCCTTGAAAAAATGGATACAGTCTACGCAGTGTTAATAAGGCAATTATCACGCAAGTGGCACATTTTTTTCTGTGATTTCCTAATTAACATGACTATCAACTGCTTATTAATAAAGCGGTTTCCTATGCTTTGACTTGCAGCATATTGTAAACAAATTTAAGATGCCATTTCTTGCTCCGTCATTTACATCACACTGTTAATTCACACTTGTGTTTGTTTTTCCTATTTGTTAGTGCATTTCAGAGAAAACTGTGCATCACGATGGGGAAAAAAAAAAAAAGCAGTATTAGAAACAAAACCACAAAAACCAGATTGGTGGATTATTTCCTATTAAATTATGCAGCCAGGGAATTTTTTCACAGTACGTGAAACTACATGCCAGTAATCTGGACAAACTACCTCCCCCTGCATCAGTATTTTATTTGCCTTTCTGCAACAGATGCTACTGACAGTTTCCTAAATGGTGCACTGCTTAATAAATTTAGTAGAGGAAAAAGAACATTTATATTCATACAAATTAGATTGTACATGAACCTACGGTAATTGCAGCATTTGGGGAAAAAAAGGCTTCGGTCCAGTGAGTGAGTGGGAAAACAAGGATTCCTACTCTTTCTGATGTTAACACCAAACAACTTCCAACGCGACACATTCTTCTGATTTGCTGTTTCCTGTACATCCCATCCCCTGGCTAAATTTTCCAGAGCCAGCAATTTGAACATCAAGCCCTTTGAAATTACATCTCTTCGGTGGCGCAGCTGTCTGCACCCCAGCACAATCTGACTTTGATACACGCAGTGTTCCACCAAGGGGTGGTTTTATATAAAAGAAACCCAAACACCACCACACCTTTGCGCGTTCCTTTCTGACTGACTGTTTAATGTGAGAAAACATTTCCGACTGAACTTCTGTTGAAGGTTGTGCAAGCATTTAAAGGCTGGGGAAATCGTTTCCTGTAGTATTTAACCTGCACCACCACAGGCTGACTAATGAGTCAGAGAGTGCTGAAACCCTCAGGTCCCATAAACATCCACTAATGAGATGAAACAAGATCTAAAGTGCTCAAATGTTGATAAGTACAGAATGTAGCTCACGATGTACTCTTCACAAATTAGTGAAGGGTTGCTATGGCTCCTTAATGAAA